>NW_020648749.1:157861-226118 GCF_003573695.1 Papaver somniferum
AAAGACAGAGGTAACAGAAAGAGAATGAGGTCATTCCAACTTCGTATGAAGAAGTTATGAACAAAATAGTCGAAAAAGAGATTACACAAACCCTTGGGGGACAAAGAGAGTTATATAAGTAGACAATATTTATAATAAGGGTTATTTTAGGTTTGGTGCCTATAAAATGGCACACCTTTGCCTTTGGTACCTAACTTTGTCGGAATTTGAGTTTGGTGTGGGTCCCAATCAACTTTAGTAATAAATCTCTCTAGATCATTTTCCAAACACGTTACGAGCGTTCCGGAGAAATAAGGATGACTTATCTGACTGCCATGATAACTATGGATTTACATAAAATGGAAACAAATTTAATTAATACAATAATGATTAATTTGAAAAATGAATAGGGTCATTTACATGGATTCATTTGTTCAATACAATAATGGTTAGTTTGAAGGTTTAAGGAAACGATTATTGGGGTTTACATGAGAGATAGATTTTGGATGATTTACCGGTAAACAATGAAGGGAGCTATGCTTATACTTTGGATTTAATTTTGTGTAAACAGGTGGTTATATGAGAAAATAACAGTAGCTCAGTGTATGATTTGAGATTAGCAATGAAAGAAGATAGCAATGGTATTAAGAGTGGAACCTAAAACCTCGTGAATGAAAATCAACAACTCTCATTTCTCAAACATGGAGTATGTAGAAGATAGGGCGCACTTAGTGAATAAAACGGAGGTTAGAATTTTATTAGACATTTCACATTTTTAACTCTAAATTGGATGGTCAACACGGTCAATCAACGCCAATTTGTTGACTTGGCACCAAACTCAGATATTGACAAAGTTAGGCACCAAACGCAAAAGTGTACCATTTTATAGGCACCAAACTCAAAATATCCCTTCTAATAATAAACTTACAATCTTTTAAAAAGGTCATAGATTACCTATAATAAAACACGGAAAGAAGGAGATAAGGTTTGCAACCGTTAATAACTTCTCAACGATTATGGGATCTTCTTTAAGCTAGATAATCATCGAAAAATTTGAATAAAATACCATAAACACAAATGACTCAAGGAAATCCGCAGGCTTCGTTAGATGTCGGAACTCTATGATCAAGACCAAATCAGGAAACAGAAAGACTCCCCTTTGATAGAAAATTTTCAGAAAAAATATTTCCTGCATAAATTACATGTCTAGAGGCTTGAGAGTCGAAAAAAGCTTGCATTTTGGATGCATTGACTCAAGGAAGTCCAGTGACTCCGTTAGAAGTCGAAATCCTTTTTTTTAAAACCAAACTATAAACTAGATAAACTCATTTTTATTATAAAATTTTCTAAAAAATGATTGCGGTAAAAAATAATACATTTAAAGGCTCTACATGTTATCCAAATTGCATTTCTACGTATGTTGATTCCAAACATAAAGAGGGAAGTCATCCTTTACATTGAAAATAACGATGAAACACCAATTCCTAAGCGTCCAAATCGTAAAACTTTTCCTGTATACTGTGGGGAGCTGAAAGACAGAGGTAACAGAAAGAGAATGAGGTCATTCCAACTTCGTATGAAGAAGTTATGAACAAAATAGTCGAAAAAGAGATTACACAAACCCTTGGGGGACAAAGAGAGTTATATAAGTAGACAATATTTATAATAAGGGTTATTTTAGGTTTGGTGCCTATAAAATGGCACACCTTTTCCTTTGGTACCTAACTTTGTCGGAATTTGAGTTTGGTGTGGGTCCCAATCAACTTTTGTAATAAATCTCTCTAGATCATTTTCCAAACACGTTACGAGCGTTCCGGAGAAATAAGGCTGACTTATCTGACTGCCATGATAACTATGGATTTACATAAAATGGAAACAAATTTAATTAATACAATAATGATTAATTTGAAAAATGAATAGGGTCATTTACATGGATTCATTTGTTCAATACAATAATGGTTAGTTTGAAGGTTTAAGGAGACGATTATTGGGGTTTACATGAGAGATAGATTTTGGATGATTTACCGGTAAACAATGAAGGGAGATATGCTTATACTTTGGATTTAATTTTGTGTAAACAGGTGGTCATATGAGAAAATAACAGTAGCTCAGTGTATGATTTGAGATTAGCAATGAAAGAAGATAGCAATGGTATTAAGAGTGGAACCTAAAACCTCGTGAATGAAAATCAACAACTCTCATTTCTCAAACATGGAGTATGTAGAAGATAGGGCGCACTTAGTGAATAAAACGGAGGTTAGAATTTTATTAGACATTTCACATTTTTAACTCTAAATTAGATGGTCAACACGGTCAATCAACGCCAATTTGTTGACTTGGCACCAAACTCAGATATTGACAAAGTTAGGCACCAAACTCGAAAGTGTACCATTTTATAGGCACCAAACTCAAAATATCCCTTCTAATAATAAACTTACAATCTTTTAAAAAGGTCATAGATTTCCTATAATAAAACACGGAAAGAAGGAGATAAGGTTTGCAACCGTTAATAACTTCTCAACGATTATGGGATCTTCTTTAAGCTAGATAATCATCGAAAAATTTGAATAAAATACCATAAACACAAATGACTCAAGGAAATCCGCAGGCTTCGTTAGATGTCGGAACTCTATGATCAAGACCAAATCAGGAAACAGAAAGACTCCCCTTTGATAGAAAATTTTCAGAAAAAATATTTCCTGCATAAATTACATGTCTAGAGGCTTGAGAGTCGAAAAAAGCTTGCATTTTGGATGCATTGACTCAAGGAAGTCCTGTGACTTCGTTAGAAGTCGAAATCCTTTTTTTAAAACCAAACTATAAACTAGATAAACTCATTTTTATTATAAAATTTTCTAAAAAATGATTGCGGTAAAAAATAATACATTTAAAGGCTCTACATGTTATCCAAATTGCATTTCTACGTATGTTGATTCCAAACATAAAGAGGGAAGTCATCCTTTACATTGAAAATAAGGATGAAACACCAAATCCTAAGCGTCCAAATCCTAAAAATTTTCCAGTATACTGTGGGGAACTGAAAGACAGAGGTAACAGAAAAAGAATGAGGTCATTCCCACTTCGTATGAAGAAGTTATGAACAAAATAGTCGAAAAAGAGATTACACAAACCCTTGGGGGACAAAGAGAGTTATATAAGTAGACAATATTTATAATAAGGGTTATTTTAGGTTTGGTGCCTATAAAATGGCACACCTTTGCCTTTGGTACCTAACTTTGTCGGAATTTGAGTTTGGTGTGGGTCCCAATCAACTTTTGTAATAAATCTCTCTAGATCATTTTCCAAACACGTTACGAGCGTTCCGGAGAAATAAGGCTAACTTATTTGACTGCCATGATAACTATGGATTTACATAAAATGGAAACAAATTTAATTAATACAATAATGATTAATTTGAAAAATGAATAGGGTCATTTACATGGATTCATTTGTTCAATACAATAATGGTTAGTTTGAAGGTTTAAGGAAACGATTATTGGGGTTTACATGAGAGATAGATTTTGGATGATTTACCGGTAAACAATGAAGGGAGCTATGCTTATACTTTGGATTTAATTTTGTGTAAACAGGTGGTCATATGAGAAAATAACAGTAGCTCAGTGTATGATTTGAGATTAGCAATGAAAGAAGATAGCAATGGTATTAAGAGTGGAACCTAAAACCTCGTGAATGAAAATAAACAACTCTCATTTCTCAAACATGAAGTATGTAGAAGATAGGGCGCACTTAGTGAATAAAACGGAGGTTAGAATTTTTTTAGACATTTCACATTTTGAACTCTAAATTGGATGGTCAACACGGTCAATCAACGCCAATTTGTTGACTTGGCACCAAACTCAGATATTGACAAAGTTAGGCACCAAACGCGAAAGTGTACCATTTTATAGGCACCAAACTCAAAATATCCCTTCTAATAATAAACTTACAATCTTTTAAAAAGGTCATAGATTACCTATAATAAAACACGGAAAGAAGGAGATAAGGTTTGCAACCGTTAATAACTTCTCAACGATTATGGGATCTTCTTTAAGCTAGATAATCATCGAAAAATTTGAATAAAATACCATAAACACAAATGACTCAAGGAAATCCGCAGGCTTCGTTAGATGTCGGAACTCTATGATCAAGACCAAATCAGGAAACAGAAAGACTCCCCTTTGATAGAAAATTTTCAGAAAAAATATTTCCTGCATAAATTACATGTCTAGAGGCTTGAGAGTCGAAAAAAGCTTGCATTTTGGATGCATTGACTTAAGGAAGTCCAGTGACTCCGTTAGAAGTCGAAATCCTTTTTTTAAAACCAAACTATAAACTAGATAAACTCATTTTTATTATAAAATTTTCTAAAAAATGATTGCGGTAAAAAATAATACATTTAAAGGCTCTACATGTTATCCAAATTGCATTTCTACGTATGTTGATTCCAAACATAAAGAGGGAAGTCATCCTTTACATTGAAAATAACGATGAAACACCAATTCCTAAGCGTCCAAATCGTAAAACTTTTCCTGTATACTGTGGGGAACTAAAAGACAGAGGTAACAGAAAGAGAATGAGGTCATTCCAACTTCGTATGAAGAAGTTATGAACAAAATAGTCGAAAAAGAGATTACACAAACCCTTGGGGGACAAAGAGAGTTATATAAGTAGACAATATTTATAATAAGGGTTATTTTAGGTTTGGTGCCTATAAAATGGCACACCTTTTCCTTTGGTACCTAACTTTGTCGGAATTTGAGTTTGGTGTGGGTCCCAATCAACTTTTGTAATAAATCTCTCTAGATCATTTTCCAAACACGTTACGAGCGTTCCGGAGAAATAAGGCTGACTTATCTGACTGCCATGATAACTATGGATTTACATAAAATGGAAACAAATTTAATTAATACAATAATGATTAATTTGAAAAATGAATAGGGTCATTTACATGGACTCATTTGTTCAATACAATAATGGTTAGTTTGAAGGTTTAAGGAAACGATTATTGGGGTTTACATGAGAGATAGATTTTGGATGATTTACCGGTAAACAATGAAGGGAGCTATGCTTATACTTTGGATTTAATTTTGTGTAAACAGGTGGTCATATGAGAAAATAACAGTAGCTCAGTGTATGATTTGATATTAGCAATGAAAGAAGATAGCAATGGTATTAAGAGTGGAACCTAAAACCTCGTGAATGAAAATAAACAACTCTCATTTCTCAAACATGGAGTATGTAGAAGATAGGGCGCACTTAGTGAATAAAACGGAGGTTAGAATTTTTTTAGACATTTCACATTTTGAACTCTAAATTGGATGGTCAACACGGTCAATCAACGCCAATTTGTTGACTTGGCACCAAACTCAGATATTGACAAAGTTAGGCACCAAACGCGAAAGTGTACCATTTTATAGGCACCAAACTCAAAATATCCCTTCTAATAATAAACTTACAATCTTTAAAAAGGTCATAGATTACCCAAAATAAAACACGGAAAGAAGGAGATAAGGTTTGCAACCGTTAATAACTTTTCAACGATTATGGGATCTTCTTTAAGCTAGATAATCAATGAAAAATTTGAATAAAATACCATAAACACAAATGACTCAAGGAAATCCGCAGGCTTCGTTAGATGTTAGAACTCTATGATCAAGACCAAATCAGGAAACACAAAGACTCCCCTTTAATAGAAAATTTTCAGAAAAAATATTTCCTGCACAAATTACATGTCTAGAGGCTTGAGAGTCGAAAAAAGCTTGCATTTTGGATGCATTGACTCAAGGAAGTCCAGTGACTTCGTTAGAAGTCGAAATCCTTTTTTAAAACCAAACTATAAACTAGATAAATTCATTTTTATTATAAAATTTTCTAAAAAATGATTGCGGTAAAAAATAATACATTTAAAGGCTCTACATGTTATCCAAATTGCATTTCTACGTATGTTGATTCCAAACATAAAGAGGGAAGTCATCCTTTACATTGAAAATAAGGATGAAACACCAATTCCTAAGCGTCCAAATCCTAAAAATTTTCCAGTATACTGTGGGGAACTGAAAGACAGAGGTAACAGAAAAAGAATGAGGTCATTACCACTTCGTATGAAGAAGTTATGAACAAAATAGTCGAAAAAGAGATTACACAAACCCTTGGGGGACAAAGAGAGTTATATAAGTAGACAATATTTATAATAAGGGTTATTTTAGGTTTGGTGCCTATAAAATGGCACACCTTTGCCTTTGGTACCTAACTTTGTCGGAATTTGAGTTTGGTGTAGGTCCCAATCAAGCAGTTGACTTAACGGATGACTGGTCGACCGTTCACAAGTTGTCTTGGAGCACAACTTGTTGCTCGGCCCCCGCCAACTTTTGTAAATAAATACGTGTCTTTGTGAATAATTGTTTAAACAATCATTATTTAGTTTAACTAGTTCACTAACACGGACAACGGTAGGGAAATCTCTCTAGATTTTCCAAACACGTTACAAGCGTTCCGGAGAAATTAGGCTGACTTATCTGACTGCCATGATAACTATGGATTTGCATAAAATGGAAACAAATTTAATTAATACAATAATGATTAATTTTAAAAATGAATAGGGTCATTTACATGGATTCATTTGTTCAATACAATAATGGTTAGTTTGAAGGTTTAAGGAAACGATTATTGGGGTTTACATGAGAGATAGATTTTGGATGATTTACCTGTAAACAATGAAGGGAGATATGCTTATACTTTAGATTTAATTTTGTGTAAACAGGTGGTCATATGAGAAAATAACAGTAGCTCAGTGTATGATTTGAGATTAGCAATGAAAGAAGATGGCAATGGTATTAAGAGTGGAACCTAAAACCTCGTGAATGAAAATCAACAACTCTCATTTCTCAAACATGGAGTATGTAGAAGATAGGGCGCAGTTAGTGAACAAAACGAAAGTTAGAATTTTATTAGACATTTCACATTTTTAACTCTAAATTGGATGGTCAACACGGTCAATCAACGCCAATTTGTTGACTTGGCACCAAACTCAGATATTGACAAAGTTAGGCACCAAACGCGAAAGTGTACCATTGTATAGGCACCAAACTCAAAATATCCCTTCTAATAATAAACTTATAATCTTTTAAAAAGGTCATAGATTACCTATAATAAATCACGGAAAGAAGGAGATAAGTTTTGCAACCGTTAATAACTTCTCAATGATTATGGGATCTTCTTTAAGCTAGATAATCAATGAAAAATTTGAATAAAATACCATAAACACAAATGACTCAAGGAAATCCGCAGGCTTCGTTAGATGTCGGAACTCTATTATCAAGACCAAATCAGGAAACACAAAGACTCCCCTTTAATAGAAAATTTTCAGAAAAAATATTTCCTGCACAAATTACATGTCTAGAGGCTTGAGAGTCGAAAAAAGCTTGCATTTTGGATGCATTGACTCAAGGAAGTCCAGTGACTTCGTTAGAAGTCGAAATCCTTTTTTTAAAACCAAACTATAAACTAGATAAAATCATTTTTATTATAAAATTTTCTAGAAAATGATTGCGGTAAAAAATAATACATTTAAAGGCTCTACATGTTATCCAAATTGCATTTCTACGTATGTTGATTCCAAACATAAAGAGGGAAGTCATCCTTTACATTGAAAATAAGGATGAAACACCAATTCCTATGCGTCCAAATCCTAAATATTTTCCAGTATATTGTGGGGAACTGAAAGACAGAGGTAACAGAAAAAGAATGAGGTCATTACCACTTCGTATGAAGAAGTTATGAACAAAATAGTCGAAAAAGAAATTACACAAACCCTTGGGGGACAAAGAGAGTTATATAAGTAGACAATATTTATAATAAGGGTTATTTTAGGTTTGGTGCCTATAAAATGGCACACCATTGCCTTTGGTACCTAACTTTGTCGGAATTTGAGTTTTGTGTAGGTCCCAATCAAGCAGTTGACTTAACGGATGACTGGTGGACCGTTCACAAGTTGTGTTGGAGCACAACTTGTTGCTCGGCCCCCGCCAACTTTTGTAAATAAATACGTGTCTTTGTGAATAATTGTTTAAACAATCATTATTTAGTTTAACTAGTTCACTAACACGGACAACGGTAGGGAAATCTCTCTAGATTTTCCAAACACGTTACAAGCGTTCCGGAGAAATAAGGCTGACTTATCTGACTGCCATGATAACTATGGATTTGCATAAAATGGAAACAAATTTAATTAATACAATAATGATTAATTTTAAAAATGAATAGGGTCATTTACATGGATTCATTTGTTCAATACAATAATGGTTAGTTTGAAGGTTTAAGGAAACGATTATTGGGGTTTACATGAGAGATAGATTTTGGATGATTTTAGAAAATGATCGCGGTAAAAAATAATACATATAAAGGCTCTACATGTTATCCAAATTGCATTTCTACGTATGTTGATTCCAAACATAAAGAGGGAAGTCATCCTTTACATTGAAAATAAGGATGAAACACCAATTCCTAAGCGTCCAAATCCTAAAAATTTTCCAGTATACTGTGGGGAACTGAAAGACAGAGGTAACAGAAAAATAATGAGGTCATTTCCACTTCGTATGAAGAAGTTATGAACAAAATAGTCGAAAAAGAGATTACACAAACCCTTGGGGGACAAAGAGAGTTATATAAGTAGACAATATTTATAATAAGGGTTATTTTAGGTTTGGTGCCTATAAAATGGCACACCTTTGCCTTTGGTACCTAACTTTGTCGGAATTTGAGTTTGGTGTGGGTCCCAATCAACTTTTGTAATAAATCTCTCTAGATCATTTTCCAAACACGTTACGAGCGTTCCGGAGAAATAAGGCTGACTTATCTGACTGCCATGATAACTATGGATTTACATAAAATGGAAACAAATTTAATTAATACAATAATGATTAATTTGAAAAATGAATAGGGTCATTTACATGGATTCATTTGTTCAATACAATAATGGTTAGTTTGAAGGTTTAAGGAAACGATTATTGGGGTTTACATGAGAGATAGATTTTGGATGATTTACCGGTAAACAATGAAGGGAGATATGCTTATACTTTGGATTTAATTTTGTGTAAACAGGTGGTCATATGAGAAAATAACAGTAGCTCAGTGTATGATTTGAGATTAGTAATGAAAGAAGATAGCAATGGTATTAAGAGTGGAACCTAAAACCTCGTGAATGAAAATCAACAACTCTCATTTCTCAAACATGGAGTATGTAGAAGATAGGGCGCACTTAGTGAATAAAATGGAGGTTAGAATTTTATTAGACATTTCACATTTTTAACTCTAAATTGGATGGTCAACACGGTCAATCAACGCCAATTTGTTGACTTGGCACCAAACTCAGATATTGACAAAGTTAGGCACCAAACGCGAAAGTGTACCATTTTATAGGCACCAAACTCAAAATATCCCTTCTAATAATAAACTTACAATCTTTTAAAAAGGTCATAGATTACCTATAATAAAACACGGAAAGAAGGAGATAAGGTTTGCAACCGTTAATAACTTCTCAACGATTATGGGATCTTCTTTAAGCTAGATAATCATTGAAAAATTTGAATAAAATACCATAACACAAATGACTCAAGGAAATCCGCAGGCTTCGTTAGATGTCGGAACTCTATGATCAAGACCAAATCAGGAAACAGAAAGACTCCTCTTTGATAGAAAATTTTCAGAAAAAATATTTCCTGCATAAATTACATGTCTAGAGGCTTGAGAGTCGAAAAAAGCTTGCATTTTGGATGCATTGACTCAAGGAAGTCCAGTGACTTCGTTAGAAGTCGAAATCCTTTTTTAAAACCAAACTATAAACTAGATAAACTCATTTTTATTATAAAATTTTCTACAAAATGATCGCGGTAAAAAATAATACATATAAAGGCTCTACATGTTATCCAAATTGCATTTCTACGTATGTTGATTCCAAACATAAAGAGGGAAGTCATCCTTTACATTGAAAATAAGGATGAAACACCAATTCCTAAGCGTCCAAATACTAAAAATTTTCCAGTATACTGTGGGGAACTGAAAGACAGAGGTAACAGAAAAAGAATGAGGTCATTCCCACTTCGTATGAAGAAGTTATGAACAAAATAGTCGAAAAAGAGATTACACAAACCCTTGGGGGACAAAGAGAGTTATATAAGTAGACAATATTTATAATAAGGGTTATTTTAGGTTTGGTGCCTATAAAATGGCACACCTTTGCCTTTGGTACCTAACTTTGTCGGAATTTGAGTTTGGTGTGGGTCCCAATCAACTTTTGTAATAAATCTCTCTAGATCATTTTCCAAACACGTTACGAGCGTTCCGGAGAAATAAGGCTGACTTATCTGACTGCCATGATAATTATGGATTTACATAAAATGGAAACAAATTTAATTAATACAATAATGATTAATTTGAAAAATGAATAGGGTCATTTACATGGATTCATTTGTTCAATACAATAATGGTTAGTTTGAAGGTTTAAGGAAACGATTATTGGGGTTTACATGAGAGATAGATTTTGGATGATTTACCGGTAAACAATGAAGGGAGATATGCTTATACTTTGGATTTAATTTTGTGTAAACAGGTGGTCATATGAGAAAATAACAGTAGCTCAGTGTATGATTTGAGATTAGCAATGAAAGAAGATAGCAATGGTATTAAGAGTGGAACCTAAAACCTCGTGAATGAAAATCAACAACTCTCATTTCTCAAACATGGAGTATGTAGAAGATAGGGCGCACTTAGTGAATAAAACGGAGGTTAGAATTTTATTAGACATTTCACATTTTTAACTCTAAATTGGATGGTCAACACGGTCAATCAACGCCAATTTGTTGACTTGGCACCAAACTCAGATATTGACCAAGTTAGGCACCAAACGCGAAAGTGTACCATTTTATAGGCACCAAACTCAAAATATCCCTTCTAATAATAAACTTACAATCTTTTAAAAAGGTCATAGATTACCTATAATAAAACACGGAAAGAAGGATATAAGGTTTGCAACCGTTAATAACTTCTCAACGATTATGGGATCTTCTTTAAGCTAGATAATCATTGAAAAATTTGAATAAAATACCATAACACAAATGACTCAAGGAAATCCGCAGGCTTCGTTAGATGTCGGAACTCTATGATCAAGACCAAATCAGGAAACAGAAAGACTCCCCTTTGATAGAAAATTTTCAGAAAAAATATTTCCTGCATAAATTACATGTCTAGAGGCTTGAGAGTCGAAAAAAGCTTGCATTTTGGATGCATTGACACAAGGAAGTCCAGTGACTTCGTTAGAAGTCGAAATCCTTTTTTTAAAACCAAACTATAAACTAGATAAACTCATTTTTATTATAAAATTTTCTAAAAAATGATCGCGGTAAAAAATAATACATATAAAGGCTCTACATGTTATCCAAATTGCATTTCTACGTATGTTGATTCCAAACATAAAGAGGGAAGTCATCCTTTACATTGAAAATAAGGATGAAACACCAATTCCTAAGCGTCCAAATCCTAAAATTTTTCCAGTATACTGTGGGGAACTGAAAGACAGAGGTAACAGAAAAAGAATGAGGTCATTCCCACTTCGTATGAAGAAGTTTTGAACAAAATAGTCGAAAAAGAGATTACACAAACCCTTGGGGGACAAAGAGAGTTATATAAGTAGACAATATTTATAATAAGGGTTATTTTAGGTTTGGTGCCTATAAAATGGCACACCTTTGCCTTTGGTACCTAACTTTGTCGGAATTTGAGTTTGGTGTGGGTCCCAATCAACTTTTGTAATAAATCTCTCTAGATCATTTTCCAAACACGTTACGAGCGTTCCGGAGAAATAAGGCTGACTTATCTGACTGCCATGATAACTATGGATTTACATAAAATGGAAACAAATTTAATTAATACAATAATGATTAATTTGAAAAATGAATAGGGTCATTTACATTGATTCATTTGTTCAATACAATAATGGTTAGTTTGAAGGTTTAAGGAAACGATTATTGGGGTTTACATGAGAGATAGATTTTGGATGATTTACCGGTAAACAATGAAGGGAGCTATGCTTATACTTTGGATTTAATTTTGTGTAAACAGGTGGTCATATGAGAAAATAACAGTAGCTCAGTGTATGATTTGAGATTAGCAATGAAAGAAGATAGCAATGGTATTAAGAGTGGAACCTAAAACCTCGTGAATGAAAATCAACAACTCTCATTTCTCAAACATGGAGTATGTAGAAGATAGGGCGCACTTAGTGAATAAAACGGAGGTTAGAATTTTATTAGACATTTCACATTTTTAACTCTAAATTGGATGGTCAACACGGTCAATCAACGCCAATTTGTTGACTTGGCACCCAACTCAGATATTGACAAAGTTAGGCACCAAACGCGAAAGTGTACCATTTTATAGGCACCAAACTCAAAATATCCCTTCTAATAATAAACTTACAATCTTTTAAAAAGGTCATAGATTACCTATGATAAAACACGGAAAGAAGGAGATAAGGTTTGCAACCGTTAATAACTTCTCAACGATTATGGGATCTTCTTTAAGCTAGATAATCATTGAAAAATTTGAATAAAATACCATAAACACAAATGACTCAAGGAAATCCGCAGGCTTTGTTAGATGTCGGAACTCTATGATCAAGACCAAATCAGGAAACAGAAAGACTCCCCTTTGATAGAAAATTTTCAGAAAAAATATTTCCTGCATAAATTACATGTCTAGAGGCTTGAGAGTCGAAAAAAGCTTGCATTTTGGATGCATTGACTCAAGGAAGTCCTGTGACTTCGTTAGAAGTCGAAATCCTTTTTTTAAAACCAAACTATAAACTAGATAAACTCATTTTTATTATAAAATTTTCTAAAAAATGATTGCGGTAAAAAATAATACATTTAAAGGCTCTACGTGTTATCCAAATTGCATTTCTACGTATGTTGATTCCAAACATAAAGAGGGAAGTCATCCTTTACATTGAAAATAAGGATGAAACACCAATTCCTAAGCGTCCAAATCCTAAAAATTTTCCTGTATACTGTGGGTACTGAAAGACAGAGGTAACAGAAAGAGAATGAGGTCATTCCCACTTCGTATGAAGAAGTTATGAACAAAATAGTCGAAAAAGAGATTACACAAACCCTTGTGGGACAAAGAGAGTTATATAAGTAGACAATATTTATAATAAGGGTTATTTTAGGTTTGGTGCCTATAAAATGGCACACCTTTGCCTTTGGTACCTAACTTTGTCGGAATTTGAGTTTGGTGTGGGTCCCAATCAACTTTTGTAATAAATCTCTCTAGATCATTTTCCAAACACGTTACGAGCGTTCCGGAGAAATAAGGCTGACTTATCTGAGTGCCATGATAACTATGGATTTACATAAAATGGAAACAAATTTAATTAATACAATAATGATTAATTTGAAAAATGAATAGGGTCATGTACATGGATTCATTTGTTCAATACAATAATGGTTAGTTTGAAGGTTTAAGGAAACGATTATTGGGGTTTACATGAGAGATAGATTTTGGATGATTTACCGGTAAACAATAAAGGGATCTATGCTTATACTTTGGATTTAATTTTGTGTAAACAGGTGGTCATATGAGAAAATAACAGTAGCTCAGTGTATGATTTGAGATTAGCAATGAAAGAAGATAGCAATGGTATTAAGAGTGGAACCTAAAACCTCGTGAATGAAAATCAACAACTCTCATTTCTCAAACATGGAGTATGTAGAAGATAGGGCGCACTTAGTGAATAAAACGGAGGTTAGAATTTTATTAGACATTTCACATTTTTAACTCTAAATTGGATGGTCAACACGGTCAATCAACGCCAATTTGTTGACTTGGCACCAAACTCAGATATTGACAAAGTTAGGCACCAAACGCGAAAGTGTACCATTTTATAGGCACCAAACTCAAAATATCCCTTCTAATAATAAACTTACAATCTTTTAAAAAGGTCATAGATTACCTATAATAAAACACGGAAAGAAGGAGATAAGGTTTGCAACCGTTAATAACTTCTCAACGATTATGGGATCTTCTTTAAGCTAGATAATCATTGAAAAATTTGAATAAAATACCATAACACAAATGACTCAAGGAAATCCGCAGGCTTCGTTAGATGTCGGAACTCTATGATCAAGACCAAATCAGGAAACAGAAAGACTCCCCTTTGATAGAAAATTTTCAGAAAAAATATTTCCTGCATAAATTACATGTCTAGAGACTTGAGAGTCGAAAAAAGCTTGCATTTTGGATGCATTGACTCAAGGAAGTCCAGTGACTTCGTTAGAAGTCGAAATCCTTTTTTTAAAACCAAACTATAAACTAGATAAACTCATTTTTATTATAAAATTTTCTAAAAAATGATCGCGGTAAAAAATAATACATATAAAGGCTCTACATGTTATCCAAATTGCATTTCTACGTATGTTGATTCCAAATATAAAGAGGGAAGTCATCCTTTACATTGAAAATAAGGATGAAACACCAATTCCTAAGCATCCAAATCCTAAAAATTTTCCAGTATACTGTGGGGAACTGAAAGACAGAGGTAACAGAAAAAGAATGAGGTCATTACCACTTCGTATGAAGAAGTTATGAACAAAATAGTCGAAAAAGAGATTACACAAACCCTTGGGGGACAAAGAGAGTTATATAAGTAGACAATATTTATAATAAGGGTTATTTTAGGTTTGGTGCCTATAAAATGGCACACCTTTGCCTTTGGTACCTAACTTTGTCGGAATTTGAGTTTGGTGTGGGTCCCAATCAACTTTTGTAATAAATCTCTCTAGATCATTTTCCAAACACGTTACGAGCGTTCCGGAGAAATAAGGCTGACTTATCTGACTGCCATGATAACTATGGATTTACATAAAATGGAAACAAATTTAATTAATACAATAATGATTAATTTGAAAAATGAATAGGGTCATTTACATGGATTCATTTGTTCAATACAATAATGGTTAGTTTGAAGGTTTAAGGAAACAATTATTGGGGTTTACATGAGAGATAGATTTTGGATGATTTACCGGTAAACAATGAAGGGAGATATGCTTATACTTTGGATTTAATTTTGTGTAAACAGGTGGTCATATGAGAAAATAACAGTAGCTCAGTGTATGATTTGAGATTAGCAATGAAAGAAGATAGCAATGGTATTAAGAGTGGAACCTAAAACCTCGTGAATGAAAATCAACAACTCTCATTTCTCAAACATGGAGTATGTAGAAGATAGGGCGCACTTAGTGAATAAAACGGAGGTTAGAATTTTATTAGACATTTCACATTTTTAACTCTAAATTGGATGGTCAACACGGTCAATCAACGCCAATTTGTTGACTTGGCACCAAACTCAGATATTGACAAAGTTAGGCACCAAACGCGAAAGTGTACCATTTTATAGGCACCAAACTCAAAATATCCCTTCTAATAATAAACTTACAATCTTTTAAAAAGGTCATAGATTACCTATAATAAAACACGGAAAGAAGGAGATAAGGATTGCAACCGTTAATAACTTCTCAACGATTATGGGATCTTCTTTAAGCTAGATAATCATTGAAAAATTTGAATAAAATACCATAACACAAATGACTCAAGGAAATCCGCAGGCTTCGTTAGATGTCGGAACTCTATGATCAAGACCAAATCAGGAAACAGAAAGACTCCCCTTTGATAGAAAATTTTCAGAAAAAATATTTCCTGCATAAGTTACATGTCTAGAGGCTTGAGAGTCGAAAAAAACTTGCATTTTGGATGCATTGACTCAAGGTAGTCCAGTGACTTCGTTAGAAGTCGAAATCCTTTTTTTAAAACCAAACTATAAACTAGATAAACTCATTTTTATTATAAAATTTTCTAAAAAATGATCGCGGTAAAAAATAATACATATAAAGGCTCTACATGTTATCCAAATTGCATTTCTACGTATGTTGATTCCAAATATAAAGAGGGAAGTCATCCTTTACATTGAAAATAAGGATGAAACACCAATTCCTAAGCGTCCAAATCCTAAAAATTTTAACTGAAAGACAGAGGTAACAGAAAAAGAATGAGGTCATTCCCACTTCGTATGAAGAAGTTATGAACAAAATAGTCGAAAAAGAGATTACACAAACCCTTGGGGGACAAAGAGAGTTATATAAGTAGACAATATTTATAATAAGGGTTATTTTAGGTTTGGTGCCTATAAAATGGCACACCTTTGCCTTTGGTACCTAACTTTGTCGGAATTTGAGTTTGGTGTGGGTCCCAATCAACTTTTGTAATAAATCTCTCTAGATCATTTTCCAAACACGTTACGAGCGTTCCGGAGAAATAAGGCTGACTTATCTGACTGCCATGATAACTATGGATTTACATAAAATGGAAACAAATTTAATTAATACAATAATGATTAATTTGAAAAATGAATAGGGTCATTTACATGGATTCATTTGTTCAATAAAATAATGGTTAGTTTGAAGGTTTAAGGAAACGATTATTGGGGTTTACATGAGAGATAGATTTTGGATGATTTACCGGTAAACAATGAAGGGAGATATGCTTATACTTTGGATTTAATTTTGTGTAAACAGGTGGTCATATGAGAAAATAACAGTAGCTCAGTGTATGATTTGAGATTAGCAATGAAAGAAGATAGCAATGGTATTAAGAGTGGAACCTAAAACCTCGTGAATGAAAATCAACAACTCTCATTTCTCAAACATGGAGTATGTAGAAGATAGGGCGCACTTAGTGAATAAAACGGAGGTTAGAATTTTATTAGACATTTCACATTTTTAACTCTAAATTGGATGGTCAACACGGTCAATCAACGCCAATTTGTTGACTTGGCACCAAACTCAGATATTGACAAAGTTAGGCACCAAACGCGAAAGTGTACCATTTTATAGGCACCAAACTCAAAATATCCCTTTTAATAATAAACTTATAATCTTTTAAAAAGGTCATAGATTACCTATAATAAAACACGGAAAGAAGGAGATAAGTTTTGCAACCGTTAATAACTTCTCAATGATTATGGGATCTTCTTTAAGCTAGATAATCAATGAAAAATTTGAATAAAATACCATAAACACAAATGACTCAAGGAAATCTGCAGGCTTCGTTAGATGTCGGAACTCTATGATCAAGACCAAATCAAGAAACACAAAGACTCCCCTTTAATAGAAAATTTTCAGAAAAAATATTTCCTGCACAAATTACATGTCTAGAGGCTTGAGAGTCGAAAAAAGCTTGCATTTTGGATGCATTGACTCAAGGAAGTCCAGTGACTTCGTTAGAAGTCGAAATCCTTTTTTTAAAACCAAACTATAAACTAGATAAACTTATTTTTATTATAAAATTTTCTAAAAAATGATTGCGGTAAAAAATAATACATTTAAAGGCTCTACATGTTATCCAAATTGCATTTCTACGTATGTTGATTCCAAACATAAAGAGGGAAGTCATCCTTTACATTGAAAATAAGGATGAAACACCAATTCCTAAGCGTACAAATCCTAAAAATTTTCCTGTATACTGTGGGGAACTGAAAGACAGAGGTAACAGAAAGAGAATGAGGTCATTCCCACTTCGTATGAAGAAGTTATGAACAAAATAGTCGAAAAAGAGATTACGCAAACCCTTGGGGGACAAAGAGAGTTATATAAGTAGACAATATTTATAATAAGGGTTATTTTAGGTTTGGTGCCTATAAAATGGCACACCTTTGCCTTTGGTACCTAACTTTGTCGGAATTTGAGTTTGGTGTGGGTCCCAATCAACTTTTGTAATAAATCTCTCTAGATCATTTTCCAAACACGTTACGAGCGTTCCGGAGAAATAAGGCTGACTTATCTGACTGCCATGATAACTATGGATTTACATAAAATGGAAACAAATTTATTTAATACAATAATAATTAATTTGAAAAATGAATAGGGTCATTTACATGGATTCATTTGTTCAATACAATAATGGTTAGTTTGAAGGTTTAAGGAAACGAATATTGGGGTTTACATGAGAGATAGATTTTGGATGATTTACCGGTAAACAATGAAGGGAGCTATGCTTATACTTTGGATTTAATTTTGTGTAAACAGGTGGTCATATGAGAAAATAACAGTAGCTCATTGTATGATTTGAGATTAGCAATGAAAGAAGATAGCAATGGTATTAAGAGTGGAACCTAAAACCTCGTGAATGAAAATCAACAACTCTCATTTCTCAAACATGGAGTATGTAGAAGATAGGGCGCACT
Organism: Papaver somniferum; assembly: GCF_003573695.1. Taxonomy (NCBI): domain Eukaryota; kingdom Viridiplantae; phylum Streptophyta; class Magnoliopsida; order Ranunculales; family Papaveraceae; genus Papaver; species Papaver somniferum. Next base: position 176,130 of record NW_020648749.1, read on the forward strand.
TAGTGAATAAAACGGAGGTTAGAATTTTATTAGACATTTCACATTTTTAACTCTAAATTGGATGGTCAACACGGTCAATCAACGCCAATTTGTTGACTTGGCACCAAACTCAGATATTGACAAAGTTAGGCACCAAACGCGAAAGTGTACCATTTTATAGGCACCAAACTCAAAATATCCCTTCTAATAATAAACTTACAATCTTTTAAAAAGGTCATAGATTACCTATAATAAAACACGGAAAGAAGGAGATAAGGTTTGCAACCGTTAATAACTTCTCAACGATTATGGGATCTTCTTTAAGCTAGATAATCATTGAAAAATTTGAATAAAATACCATAACACAAATGACTCAAGGAAATCCGCAGGCTTCGTTAGATGTCGGAACTCTATGATCAAGACCAAATCAGGAAACAGAAAGACTCCCCTTTGATAGAAAATTTTCAGAAAAAATATTTCCTGCATAAATTACATGTCTAGAGGCTTGAGAGTCGAAAAAAGCTTGCATTTTGGATGCATTGACTCAAGGAAGTCCAGTGACTTCGTTAGATGTCGAAATCCTTTTTTTAAAACCAAACTATAAACTAGATAAACTCATTTTTATTATAAAATTTTCTAAAAAATGATCGCAGTAAAAAATAATACATATAAAGGCTCTACATGTTATCCAAATTGCATTTCTACGTATGTTGATTCCAAATATAAAGAGGGAAGTCATCCTTTACATTGAAAATAAGGATGAAACACCAATTTCTAAGCGTCCAAATCCTAAAAATTTTCCAGTATACTGTGGGGAACTGAAAGACAGAGGTAACAGAAAAAGAATGAGGTCATTCCCACTTCGTATGAAGAAGTTATGAACAAAATAGTCGAAAAAGAGATTACACAAACCCTTGTGGGACAAAGAGAGTTATATAAGTAGACAATATTTATAATAAGGGTTATTTTAGGTTTGGTGCCTATAAAATGGCACACCTTTGCCTTTGGTACCTAACTTTGTCGGAATTTGAGTTTGGTGTAGGTCCCAATCAAGCAGTTGACTTAACGGATGACTGGTGGACCGTTCACAAGCTGTGTTGGAGCACAACTTGTTGCTCGGCCCCCGCCAACTTTTGTAAATAAATACGTGTCTTTGTGAATAATTGTTTAAAAAATCATTATTTAGTTTAACTAGTTCACTAACACGGACAACGGTAGGGAAATCTCTCTAGATTTTCCAAACACGTTACAAGCGTTCCGGAGAAATAAGGCTGACTTATCTGACTGCCATGATAACTATGGATTTGCATAAAATGGAAACAAATTTAATTAATACAATAATGATTAATTTTAAAAATGAATAGGGTCATTTACATGGATTCATTTGTTCAATACAATAATGGTTAGTTTGAAGGTTTAAGGAAACGATTATTGGGGTTTACATGAGAGATAGATTTTGGATGATTTACCGGCAAACAATGAAGGGAGCTATGCTTATACTTTAGATTTAATTTTGTGTAAACAGGTGGTCATATGAGAAAGTAACAGTAGCTCAGTGTAAGATTTGAGATTAGCAATGAAAGAAGATGGAAATGGTATTAAGAGTGGAACCTAAAACCTCGTGAATGAAAATCAACAACTCTCATTTCTCAATCATGGAGTATCTAGAAGATAGGGCGCAGTTAGTGAACAAAACGGAAGTTAGAATTTTATTAGACATTTCACATTTTTAACTCTAAATTGGATGGTCAACACGGTCAATCAACGCCAATTTGTTGACTTGGCACCAAACTCAGATATTGACAAAGTTAAGCACCAAACGCGAAAGTGTACCATTTTATAGGCACCAAACTCAAAATATCCCTTCTAATAATAAACTTATAATCTTTTAAAAAGGTCATAGATTACCTATAATAAAACACGGAAAGAAGGAGATAAGTTTTGCAACCGTTAATAACTTCTCAATGATTATGGGATCTTCTTTAAGCTAGATAATCAATGAAAAATTTGAATAAAATACCATAAACACAAATGACTCAAGGAAATCCGCAGGCTTCGTTAGATGTCGGAACTCTATGATCAAGACCAAATCAGGAAACACAAAGACTCCCCTTTAATAGAAAATTTTCAGAAAAAATATTTCCTGCACAAATTACATGTCTAGAGACTTGAGAGTCGAAAAAAGCTTGCATTTTGGATGGATTGACTCAAGGAAGTCCAGTGACTTCGTTAGAAGTCGAAATCCTTTTTTTAAAACCAAACTATAAACTAGATAAACTCATTTTTATTATAAAATTTTCTAAAAAATGATCGCGGTAAAAAATAATACATATAAAGGCTCTACATGTTATCCAAATTGCATTTCTACGTATGTTGATTCCAAATATAAAGAGGGAAGTCATCCTTTACATTGAAAATAAGGATGAAACACCAATTCCTAAGCATCCAAATCCTAAAAATTTTCCAGTATACTGTGGGGAACTGAAAGACAGAGGTAACAGAAAAAGAATGAGGTCATTCCCACTTCGTATGAAGAAGTTATGAACAAAATAGTCGAAAAAGAGATTACACAAACCCTTGGGGGACAAAGAGAGTTATATAGTAGACAATATTTATAATAAGGGTTATTTTAGGTTTGGTGCCTATAAAATGGCACACCTTTGCCTTTGGTACCTAACTTTGTCGGAATTTGAGTTTGGTGTAGGTCCCAATCAAGCAGTTGACTTAACGGATGACTGGTGGACCGTTCACAAGCTGTGTTGGAGCACAACTTGTTGCTCGGCCCCCGCCAAATTTTGTAAATAAATACGTGTCTTTGTGAATAATTGTTTAAATAATCATTATTTAGTTTAACTAGTTCACTAACACGGACAACGGTAGGGAAATCTCTCTAGATTTTCCAAACACGTTACAAGCGTTCCGGAGAAATAAGGCTGACTTATCTGACTGCCATGATAACTATGGATTTGCATAAAATGGAAACAAATTTAATTAATACAATAATGATTAATTTTAAAAATGAATAGGGTCATTTACATGGATTCATTTGTTCAATACAATAATGGTTAGTTTGAAGGTTTAAGGAAACGATTATTGGGGTTTACATGAGAGATAGATTTTGGATGATTTACCGGTAAACAATGAAGGGAGCTATGCTTATACTTTGGATTTAATTTTGTGTAAACAGGTGGTCATATGAGAAAATAACAGTAGCTCAGTGTATGATTTGAGATTAGCAATGAAAGAAGATGGCAATGGTATTAAGGGTGGAACCTAAAACCTCGTGAATGCAAATCAACAACTCTCATTTCTCAAACATGGAGTATGTAGAAGATAGGGCGCAGTTAGTGAACAAAACGGAAGTTAGAATTTTATTAGACATTTCACATTTTTAACTCTAAATTGGATGGTCAACACGGTCAATCAACGCCAATTTGTTGACTTGGCACCAAACTCAGATATTGACAAAGTTAGGCACCAAACGCGAAAGTGTACCATTTTATAGGCACCAAACTCAAAATATCCCTTCTAATAATAAACTTATAATCTTTTAAAAAGGTCATAGATTACCTATAATAAAACACGGAAAGAAGGAGATAAGTTTTGCAACCGTTAATAACTTCTCAATGATTATGGGATCTTCTTTAAGCTAGATAATCAATGAAAAATTTGAATAAAATACCATAAACACAAATGACTCAAGGAAATCCGCAGGCTTCGTTAGATGTCGGAACTCTATGATCAAGACCAAATCAGGAAACACAAAGACTCCCCTTTAATAGAAAATTTTCAGAAAAAATATTTCCTGCACAAATTACATGTCTAGAGGCTTGAGAGTCAAAAAAAGCTTGCATTTTGGATGCATTGACTCAAGGAAGTCCAGTGACTTCGTTAGAAGTCGAAATCCTTTTTTTAAAACCAAACTATAAACTAGATAAACTCATTTTTATTATAAAATTTTCTAAAAAATGATTGCGGTAAAAAATAATACATTTAAAGGCTCTACATGTTATCCAAATTGCATTTCTACGTATGTTGATTCCAAACATAAAGAGGGAAGTCATCCTTTACATTGAAAATAAGGATGAAACACCAATTCCTAAGCGCCCAAATCCTAAAAATTTTCCAGTATACTGTGGGGAACTGATAGACAGAGGTAACAGAAAAAGAATGAGGTCATTCCCACTTCGTATGAAGAAGTTATGAACAAAATAGTCGAAAAAGAGATTACACAAACCCTTGGGGGACAAAGAGAGTTATATAGTAGACAATATTTATAATAAGGGTTATTTTAGGTTTGGTGCCTATAAAATGGCACACCTTTGCCTTTGGTACCTAACTTTGTCGGAATTTGAGTTTGGTGTAGGTCCCAATCAAGCAGTTGACTTAACGGATGACTGGTGGACCGTTCACAAGTTGTGTTGGAGCACAACTTGTTGCTCGGCCCCCGCCAACTTTTGTAAATAAATACGTGTCTTTGTGAATAATTGTTTAAACAATCATTATCTAGTTTAACTAGTTCACTAACACGGACAACGGTAGGGAAATCTCTCTAGATTTTCCAAACACGTTACAAGCGTTCCGGAGAAATAAGGCTGACTTATCTGACTGCCATGATAACTATGGATTTGCATAAAATGGAAACAAATTTAATTAATACAATAATGATTAATTTTAAAAATGAATATGGTCATTTACATGGATTCATTTGTTCAATACAATAATGGTTAGTTTGAAGGTTTAAGGAAACGATTATTGGGGTTTACATGAGAGATAGATTTTGGATGATTTACCGGTAAACAATGAAGGGAGCTATGCTTATACTTTGGATTTAATTTTGTGTAAACAGGTGGTCATATGAGAAAATAACAGTAGCTCAGTGTATGATTTGAGATTAGCAATGAAAGAAGATGGCAATGGTATTAAGGGTGGAACCTAAAACCTCGTGAATGAAAATCAACAACTCTCATTTCTCAAACATGGAGTATGTATAAGATAGGGCGCAGTTAGTGAACAAAACGGAAGTTAGAATTTTATTAGACATTTCACATTTTTAACTCTAAATTGGATGGTCAACACGGTCAATCAACGCCAATTTGTTGACTTGGCACCAAACTCAGATATTGACAAAGTTAGGCACCAAACGCGAAAGTGTACCATTTTATAGGCACCAAAATCAAAATATCCCTTCTAATAATAAACTTATAATCTTTTAAAAAGGTCATAGATTACCTATAATAAAACACGGAAAGAAGGAGATAAGTTTTGCAACCGTTAATAACTTCTCAATGATTATGGGATCTTCTTTAAGCTAGATAATCAATGAAAAATTTGAATAAAATACCATAAACACAAATGACTCAAGGAAATCTGCAGGCTTCGTTAGATGTCGGAACTCTATGATCAAGACCAAATCAGGAAACACAAAGACTCCCCTTTAATAGAAAATTTTCAGAAAAAATATTTCCTGCACAAATTACATGTCTAGAGGCTTGAGAGTCGAAAAAAGCTTGCATTTTGGATGCATTGACTCAAGGAAGTCCAGTGACTTCGTTAGAAGTCGAAATCCTTTTTTTAAAACCAAACTATAAACTAGATAAACTCATTTTTATTATAAAATTTTCTAAAAAATGATTTCGGTAAAAAATAATACATTTAAAGGCTCTACATGTTATCCAAATTGCATTTCTACGTATGTTGATTCCAAACATAAAGAGGGAAGTCATCCTTTACATTGAAAATTGTCTTTGTGAAACACCAATTCCTAAGCGTCCAAATCCTAAAAATTTTCCAGTATACTGTGGGGAACTGAAAGACAGAGGTAACAGAAAAAGAATGACGTCATTCCCACTTCGTATGAAGAAGTTATGAACAAAATAGTCGAAAAAGAGATTACACAAACCCTTGGGGGACAAAGAGAGTTATATAAGTAGACAATATTTATAATAAGGGTTATTTTAGGTTTGGTGCCTATAAAATGGCACACCTTTGCCTTTGGTACCTAACTTTGTCGGAATTTGAGTTTGGTGTAGGTCCCAATCAAGCAGTTGACTTAACGGATGACTGGTGGACCGTTCACAAGCTGTGTTGGAGCACAACATGTTGCTCGCCCCCCGCCAACTTTTGTAAATAAATACGTGTCTTTGTGAATAATTGTTTAAACAATCATTATTTAGTTTAACTAGTTCACTAACACGGACAACGGTAGGGAAATCTCTCTAGATTTTCCAAACACGTTACAAGCGTTCCGGAGAAATAAGGTTGACTTATCTGACTGCCATGATAACTATGGATTTGCATAAAATGGAAACAAATTTAATTAATACAATAATGATTAATTTTAAAAATGAATAGGGTCATTTACATGGATTCATTTGTTCAATACAATAATGGTTAGTTTGAAGGTTTAAGGAAACGATTATTGGGGTTTACATGAGAGATAGATTTTGGATGATTTACCGGTAAACAATGAAGGGAGCTATGCTTATACTTTGGATTTAATTTTGTGTAAACAGGTGGTCATATGAGAAAATAACAGTAGCTCAGTGTATGATTTGAGATTAGCAATGAAAGAAGATGGCAATGGTATTAAGGGTGGAACCTGAAACCTCGTGAATGAAAATCAACAACTCTCATTTCTCAAACATGGAGTATGTAGAAGATAGGGCGCAGTTAGTGAACAAAACGGAAGTTAGAATTTTATTAGACATTTCACATTTTTAACTCTAAATTGGATGGTCAACACGGTCAATCAACGCCAATTTGTTGACTTGGCACCAAACTCAGATATTGACAAAGTTAGGCACCAAACGCGAAAGTGTACCATTTTATAGGCACCAAACTCAAAATATCCCTTCTAATAATAAACTTATAATCTTTTAAAAAGGTCATAGATTACCTATAATAAAACACGGAAAGAAGGAGATAAGTTTTGCAACCGTTAATAACTTCTCAATGATTATGGGATCTTCTTTAAGCTAGATAATCAATGAAAAATTTGAATAAAATACCATAAACACAAATGACTCAAGGAAATCCGCAGGCTTCGTTAGATGTCGGAACTCTATGATCAAGACCAAATCAGGAAACACAAATACTCCCCTTTAATAGAAAATTTTCAGAAAAAATATTTCCTGCACAAATTACATGTCTAGAGGCTTGAGAGTCGAAAAAAGCTTGCATTTTGGATGCATTGACTCAAGGAAGTCCAGTGACTTCGTTAGAAGTCGAAATCCTTTTTTTAAAACCAAACTATAAACTAGATAAACTCATTTTTATTATAAAATTTTCTAAAAAATGATTGCGGTAAAAAATAATACATTTAAAGGCTCTACATGTTATCCAAATTGCATTTCTACGTATGTTGATTCCAAATATAAAGAGGGAAGTCATCCTTTACATTGAAAATAAGGATGAAACACCAATTCCTAAGCGTCCAAATCCTAAAAAATTTCCAGTATACTGTGGGGAACTGAAAGATAGAGGTAACAGAAAAAGAATGAGGTCATTCCCACTTCGTATGAAGAAGTTATGAACAAAATAGTCGAAAAAGAGATTACACAAACCCTTGGGGGACAAAGAGAGTTATATAAGTAGACAATATTTATAATAAGGGTTATTTTAGGTTTGGTGCCTATAAAATGGCACACCTTTTCCTTTGGTACCTAACTTTGTCGGAATTTGAGTTTGGTGTAGGTCCCAATCAAGCAGTTGACTTAACGAATGACTGGTGGACCGTTCACAAGCTGTGTTGGAGCACAACTTGTTGCTCGGCCCCACCAACTTTTGTAAATAAATACGTGTCTTTGTGAATAATTGTTTTAAAAATCATTATCTAGTTTAACTAGTTCACTAACACGGACAACGGTAGGGAAATCTCTCTAGATTTTCCAAACACGTTACAAGCGTTCCGGAGAAATAAGGATGACTTATCTGACTGCCATGATAACTATGGATTTGCATAAAATGGAAACAAATTTAATTAATACAATAATGATTAATTTTAAAAATGAATAGGGTCATTTACATGGATTTATTTGTTCAATACAATAATGGTTAGTTTGAAGGTTTAAGGAAACGATTATTGGGGTTTACATGAGAGATAGATTTTGGATGATTTACCGGTAAACAATGAAAGGAGCTATGCTTATACTTTGGATTTAATTTTGTGTAAACAGGTGGTCATATGAGAAAATAATAGTAGCTCAGTGTATGATTTGAGATTAGCAATGAAAGAAGATGGCAATGGTATTAAGAGTGGAACCTAAAACCTCGTGAATGAAAATCAACAACTCTCATTTCTCAAACATGGAGTATGTAGAAGATAGGGCGCAGTTAGTGAACAAAACGGAAGTTAGAATTTTATTAGACATTTCACATTTTTAACTCTAAATTGGATGGTCAACACGGTCAATCAACGCCAATTTGTTGACTTGGCACCAAACTCAGATATTGACAAACTTAGGCACCAAACGCGAAAGTGTACCATTTTATAGGCACCAAACTCAAAATATCCCTTCTAATAATAAACTTATAATCTTTTAAAAAGGTCATAGATTACCTATAATAAAACACGGAAAGAAGGAGATAAGTTTTGCAACCATTAATAACTTCTCAATGATTATGGGATCTTCTTTAAGCTAGATAATCAATGAAAAATTTGAATAAAATACCATAAACACAAATGACTCAAGGAAATCTGCAGGCTTCGTTAGATGTCGGAACTCTATGATCAAGACCAAATCAGGAAACACAAAGACTCCCCTTTAATAGAAAATTTTCAGAAAAAATATTTCCTGCACAAATTACATGTCTAGAGGCTTGAGAGTCGAAAAAAGCTTGCATTTTGGATGCATTGACTCAAGGAAGTCCAGTGACTTCGTTAGAAGTCGAAATCCTTTTTTTAAAACCAAACTATAAACTAGATAAACTCATTTTTATTATAAAATTTTCTAAAAAATGATTGAGGTAAAAAATAATACATTTAAAGGCTCTACATGTTATCCAAATTGCATTTCTACGTATGTTGATTCCAAACATAAAGAGGGAAGTCATCCTTTACATTGAAAATAAGGATGAAACACCAATTCCTAAGCGTCCAAATCCTAAAAATTTTCCAGTATACTGTGGGGAACTGAAAGACAGAGGTAACAGAAAAAGAATGACGTCATTCCCACTTCGTATGAAGAAGTTATGAACAAAATAGTCGAAAAAGAGATTACACAAACCCTTGGGGGACAAAGAGAGTTATATAGTAGACAATATTTATAATAAGGGTTATTTTAGGTTTGGTGCCTATAAAATGGCACACCTTTGCCTTTGGTACCTAACTTTGTCGGAATTTGAGTTTGGTGTAGGTCCCAATCAAGCAGTTGACTTAACGGATGACTGGTGGACCGTTCACAAGCTGTGTTGGAGCACAACTTGTTGCTCGCCCCCCGCCAACTTTTGTAAATAAATACGTGTCTTTGTGAATAATTGTTTAAACAATCATTATTTAGTTTAACTAGTTCACTAACACGGACAACGGTAGGGAAATCTCTCTAGATTTTCCAAACACGTTACAAGCGTTCCGGAGAAATAAGGCTGACTTATCTGACTGCCATGATAACTATGGATTTGCATAAAATGGAAACAAATTTAATTAATACAATAATGATTAATTTTAAAAATGAATAGGGTCATTTACATGGATTCATTTGTTCAATACAATAATGGTTAGTTTGAAGGTTTAAGGAAACGATTATTGGGGTTTACATGAGAGATAGATTTTGGATGATTTACCGGTAAACAATGAAGGGAGCTATGCTTATACTTTGGATTTAATTTTGTGTAAACAGGTGGTCATATGAGAAAATAACAGTAGCTCAGTGTATGATTTGAGATTAGCAATGAAAGAAGATGGCAATGGTATTAAGGGTGGAACCTAAAACCTCGTGAATGCAAATCAACAACTCTCATTTCTCAAACATGGAGTATGTAGAAGATAGGGCGCAGTTAGTGAACAAAACGGAAGTTAGAATTTTATTAGACATTTCACATTTTTAACTCTAAATTGGATGGTCAACACGGTCAATCAACGCCAATTTGTTGACTTGGCACCAAACTCAGATATTGACAAAGTTAGGCACCAAACGCGAAAGTGTACCATTTTATAGGCACCAAACTCAAAATATCCCTTCTAATAATAAACTTATAATCTTTTAAAAAGGTCATAGATTACCTATAATAAAACACGGAAAGAAGGAGATAAGTTTTGCAACCGTTAATAACTTCTCAATGATTATGGGATCTTCTTTAAGCTAGATAATCAATGAAAAATTTGAATAAAATACCATAAACACAAATGACTCAAGGAAATCCGCAGGCTTCGTTAGATGTCGGAACTCTATGATCAAGACCAAATCAGGAAACACAAAGACTCCCCTTTAATAGAAAATTTCCAGAAAAAATATTTCCTGCACAAATTACATGTCTAGAGACTTGAGAGTCGAAAAAAGCTTGCATTTTGGATGCATTGACTCAAGGAAGTCCAGTGACTTCGTTAGAAGTCGAAATCCTTTTTTTAAAACCAAACTATAAACTAGATAAACTCATTTTTATTATAAAATTTTCTAAAAAATGATTGCGGTAAAAAATAATACATTTAAAGGCTCTACATGTTATCCAAATTGCATTTCTACGTATGTTGATTCCAAATATAAAGAGGGAAGTCATCCTTTACATTGAAAATAAGGATGAAACACCAATTCCTAAGCGTCCAAATCCTAAAAATTTTCCAGTATACTGTGGGGAACTGAAAAAAAGAGGTAACAGAAAAAGAATGAGGTCATTCCCACTTCGTATGAAGAAGTTATGAACAAAATAGTCGAAAAAGAGATTACACAAACCCTTGGGGGACAAAGAGAGTTATATAAGTAGACAATATTTATAATAAGGGTTATTTTAGGTTTGGTGCCTATAAAATGGCACACCTTTGCCTTTGGTACCTAACTTTGTCGGAATTTGAGTTTGGTGTAGGTCCCAATCAAGCAGTTGACTTAACGGATGACTGGTGGACCGTTCACAAGCTGTGTTGGAGCACAACTTGTTGCTCGGCCCCCGCCAACTTTTGTAAATAAATACGTGTCTTTGTGAATAATTGTTTAAACAATCATTATTTAGTTTAACTAGTTCACTAACACGGACAACGGTAGGGAAATCTCTCTAGATTTTCCAAACACGTTACAAGCGTTCCGGAGAAATAAGGTTGACTTATCTGACTGCCATGATAACTATGGATTTGCATAAAATGGAAACAAATTTAATTAATACAATAATGATTAATTTTAAAAATGAATAGGGTCATTTACATGGATTCATTTGTTCAATACAATAATGGTTAGTTTGAAGGTTTAAGGAAACGATTATTGGGGTTTACATGAGAGATAGATTTTGGATGATTTACCGGTAAACAATGAAGGGAGCTATGCTTATACTTTGGATTTAATTTTGTGTAAACAGGTGGTCATATGAGAAAATAACAGTAGCTCAGTGTATGATTTGAGATTAGCAATGAAAGAAGATGGCAATGGTATTAAGGGTGGAACCTGAAACCTCGTGAATGAAAATCAACAACTCTCATTTCTCAAACATGGAGTATGTAGAAGATAGGGCGCAGTTAGTGAACAAAACGGAAGTTAGAATTTTATTAGACATTTCACATTTTTAACTCTAAATTGGATGGTCAACACGGTCAATCAACGCCAATTTGTTGACTTGGCACCAAACTCAGATATTGACAAAGTTAGGCACCAAACGCGAAAGTGTACCATTTTATAGGCACCAAACTCAAAATATCCCTTCTAATAATAAACTTATAATCTTTTAAAAAGGTCATAGATTACCTATAATAAAACACGGAAAGAAGGAGATAAGTTTTGCAACCGTTAATAACTTCTCAATGATTATGGGATCTTCTTTAAGCTAGATAATCAATGAAAAATTTGAATAAAATACCATAAACACAAATGACTCAAGGAAATCTGCAGGCTTCGTTAGATGTCGGAACTCTATGATCAAGACCAAATCAGGAAACACAAAGACTCCCCTTTAATATAAAATTTTTAGAAAAAATATTTCCTGCACAAATTACATGTCTAGAGGCTTGAGAGTCGAAAAAAGCTTGCATTTTGGATGCATTGACTCAAGGAAGTCCAGTGACTTCGTTAGAAGTCGAAATCCTTTTTTTAAAACCAAACTATAAACTAGATAAACTCATTTTTATTATAAAATTTTCTAAAAAATGATTGCGGTAAAAAATAATACATTTAAAGGCTCTACATGTTATCCAAATTGCATTTCTACGTATGTTGATTCCAAACATAAAGAGGGAAGTCATCCTTTACATTGAAAATAAGGATGAAACACCAATTCCTAAGCGTCCAAATCCTAAAATTTTTCCAGTATACTGTGGGGAACTGAAAGACAGAGGTAACAGAAAAAGAATGACGTCATTCCCACTTCGTATGAAGAAGTTATGAACAAAATAGTCGAAAAAGAGATTACACAAACCCTTGGGGGACAAAGAGAGTTATATAGTAGACAATATTTATAATAAGGGTTATTTTAGGTTTGGTGCCTATAAAATGGCACACCTTTGCCTTTGGTACCTAACTTTGTCGGAATTTGAGTTTGGTGTAGGTCCCAATCAAGCAGTTGACTTAACGGATGACTGGTGGACCGTTCACAAGCTGTGTTGGAGCACAACTTGTTGCTCGCCCCCCGCCAACTTTTGTAAATAAATACGTGTCTTTGTGAATAATTGTTTAAACAATCATTATTTAGTTTAACTAGTTCACTAACACGGACAACGGTAGGGAAATCTCTCTAGATTTTCCAAACACGTTACAAGCGTTCCGGAGAAATAAGGCTGACTTATCTGACTGCCATGATAACTATGGATTTGCATAAAATGGAAACAAATTTAATTAATACAATAATGATTAATTTTAAAAATGAATAGGGTCATTTACATGGATTCATTTGTTCAATACAATAATGGTTAGTTTGAAGGTTTAAGGAAACGATTATTGGGGTTTACATGAGAGATAGATTTTGGATGATTTACCGGTAAACAATGAAGGGAGCTATGCTTATACTTTGGATTTAATTTTGTGTAAACAGGTGGTCATATGAGAAAATAACAGTAGCTCAGTGTATGATTTGAGATTAGCAATGAAAGAAGATAGTAATGGTATTAAGAGTGGAACCTAAAACATCGTGAATGAAAATCAACAACTCTCATTTCTCAAACATGGAGTATGTAGAAGATAGGGCGCACTTAGTGAATAAAACGTAGGTTAGAATTTTATTAGACATTTCACATTTTTAACTCTAAATTGGATGGTCAACACGGTCAATCAACGCCAATTTGTTGACTTGGCACCAAACTCAGATATTGACAAAGTTAGGCACCAAACGCGAAAGTGTACCATTTTATAGGCACCAAACTCAAAATATCCCTTCTAATAATAAACTTATAATCTTTTAAAAAGGTCATAGATTACCTATAATAAAACACGGAAAGAAGGAGATAAACCGTTAATAACTTCTCAATGATTATGTGATTTTCTTTAAGCTAGATAATCAATGAAAAATTTGAATAAAATACCATAAACACAAATGAATCAAGGAAATCCGCAGGCTTCGTTAGATGTCGGAACTCTATGATCAAGACCAAATCAGGAAACACAAAGACTCTCCTTTAATAGAAAATTTTCAGAAAAAATATTTCCTGCACAAATTACATGTCTAGAGGCTTGAGAGTCGAAAAAAGCTTGCATTTTGGATGCATTGACTCAAGGAAGTCCAGTGACTTCGTTAGAAGTCGAAATCCTTTTTTTAAAACCAAACTATAAACTAGATAAACTCATTTTTATTATAAAATTTTCTAAAAAATGATTGCGGTAAAAAATAATACATTTAAAGGCTCTACATGTTATCCAAATTGCATTTCTACGTATGTTGATTCCAAACATAAAGAGGGGAGTCATCCTTTACATTGAAAATAAGGATGAAACACCAATTCCTAAGCGTCCAAATCCTAAAAATTTTCCAGTATACTGTGGGGAACTGAAAGACAGAGGTAACAGAAAAAGAATGAGGTCATTCCCACTTCGTATGAAGAAGTTATGAACAAAATAGTCGAAAAAGAGATTACACAAACCCTTGGGGGACAAAGAGAGTTATATAGTAGACAATATTTATAATAAGGGTTATTTTAGGTTTGGTGCCTATAAAATGGCACACCTTTGCCTTTGGTACCTAACTTTGTCGGAATTTGAGTTTGGTGTAGGTCCCAATCAAGCAGCTGACTTAACGGATGACTGGTGGACCGTTCACAAGCTGTGTTGGAGCACAACATGTTGCTCGCCCCCCGCAAAATTTTGTAAATAAATACGTGTCTTTGTGAATAATTGTTTAAACAATCATTATTTAGTTTAACTAGTTCACTAACACGGACAACGGTAGGGAAATCTCTCTAGATTTTCCAAACACGTTACAAGCGTTCGGGAGAAATAAGGCTGACTTATCTGACTGCCATGATAACTATGGATTTGCATAAAATGGAAACAAATTTAATTAATACAATAATGATTAATTTTATAAATGAATAGGGTCATTTACATGGATTCATTTGTTCAATACAATAATAGTTAGTTTGAAGGTTTAAGGAAACGATTATTGGGGTTTACATGAGAGATAGATTTTGGATGATTTACCGGTAAACAATGAAGGGAGCTATGCTTATACTTTGGATTTAATTTTGTGTAAACAGGTGGTCATATGAGAAAATAATAGTATCTCAGTGTATGATTTGAGATTAGCAATGAAAGAAGATGGCAATGGTATTAAGAGTGGAACCTAAAACCTCGTGAATGAAAATCAACAACTCTCATTTCTCAAACATGGAGTATGTAGAAGATAGGGCGCAGTTAGTGAACAAAACGGAAGTTAGAATTTTATTAGACATTTCACATTTTTAACTCTAAATTAGATGGTCAACACGGTCAATCAACGCCAATTTGTTGACTTGGCACCAAACTCAGATATTGACAAAGTTAGGCACCAAACGCGAAAGTTTACCATTTTATAGGCACCAAACTCAAAATATCCCTTCTAATAATAAACTTATAATCTTTTAAAAAGGTCATAGATTACCTATAATAAAACACGGAAAGAAGGAGATAAGTTTTGCAACCGTTAATAACTTCTCAATGATTATGGGATCTTCTTTAAGCTAGATAATCAATGAAAAATTTGAATAAAATACCATAAACACAAATGACTCAAGGAAATCCGCAGGCTTCGTTAGATGTCGGAACTCTATGATCAAGACCAAATCAGGAAACACAAAGACTCTCCTTTAATAGAAAATTTTCAGAAAAAATATTTCCTGCACAAATTACATGTCTAGAGGCTTGAGAGTCGAAAAAAGCTTGCATTTTGGATGCATTGACTCAAGGAAGTCCAGTGACTTCGTTAGAAGTCGAAATCCTTTTTTTAAAACCAAACTATAAACTAGATAAACTCATTTTTATTATAAAATTTTCTAAAAAATGATTGCGGTAAAAAATAATACATTTAAAGGCTCTACATCTTATCCAAATTGCATTTCTACGTATGTTGATTCCAAACATAAAGAGGGGAGTCATCCTTTACATTGAAAATAAGGATGAAACACCAATTCCTAAGCGTCCAAATCCTAAAAATTTTCCAGTATACTGTGGGGAACTGAAAGACAGAGGTAACAGAAAAAGAATGAGGTCATTCCCACTTCGTATGAAGAAGTTATGAACAAAATAGTCGAAAAAGAGATTACACAAACCCTTGGGGGACAAAGAGAGTTATATAAGTAGACAATATTTATAATAAGGGTTATTTTAGGTTTGGTGCCTATAAAATGGCACACCTTTGCCTTTGGTACCTAACTTTGTCGGAATTTGAGTTTGGTGTAGGTCCCAATCAAGCAGCTGACTTAACGGATGACTGGTGGACCGTTCACAAGCTGTGTTGGAGCACAACATGTTGCTCGCCCCCCGCCAACTTTTGTAAATAAATACGTGTCTTTGTGAATAATTGTTTAAACAATCATTATTTAGTTTAACTAGTTCACTAACACGGACAACGGTAGGGAAATCTCTCTAGATTTTCCAAACACGTTACAAGCGTTCGGGAGAAATAAGGCTGACTTATCTGACTGCCATGATAACTATGGATTTGCATAAAATGGAAACAAATTTAATTAATACAATAATGATTAATTTTATAAATGAATAGGGTCATTTACATGGATTCATTTGTTCAATACAATAATGGTTAGTTTGAAGGTTTAAGGAAACGATTATTGGGGTTTACATGAGAGATAGATTTTGGATGATTTACCGGTAAACAATGAAGGGAGCTATGCTTATACTTTGGATTTAATTTTGTGTAAACAGGTGGTCATATGAGAAAATAATAGTATCTCAGTGTATGATTTGAGATTAGCAATGAAAGAAGATGTCAATGGTATTAAGAGTGGAACCTAAAACCTCGTGAATGAAAATCAACAACTCTCATTTCTCAAACATGGAGTATGTAGAAGATAGGGCGCAGTTAGTGAACAAAACGGAAGTTAGAATTTTATTAGACATTTCACATTTTTAACTCTAAATTAGATGGTCAACACGGTCAATCAACGCCAATTTGTTGACTTGGCACCAAACTCAGATATTGACAAAGTTAGGCACCAAACGCGAAAGTTTACCATTTTATAGGCACCAAACTCAAAATATCCCTTCTAATAATAAACTTATAATCTTTTAAAAAGGTCATAGATTACCTATAATAAAACACGGAAAGAAGGAGATAAGTTTTGCAACCGTTAATAACTTCTCAATGATTATGGGATCTTCTTTAAGCTAGATAATCAATGAAAAATTTGAATAAAATACCATAAACACAAATGACTCAAGGAAATCCGCAGGCTTCGTTAGATGTCGGAACTCTATGATCAAGATCAAATCAGGAAACACAAAGACTCCCCTTTAATAGAAAATTTTCAGAAAAAATATTTCCTGCACAAATTACATGTATAGAGGCTTGAGAGTCGAAAAAAGCTTGCATTTTGGATGCATTGACTCAAGGAAGTCCAGTGACTTAGTTAGAAGTCGAAATCCTTTTTTTAAAACCAAACTATAAACTAGATAAAATCATTTTTATTATAAAATTTTCTAAAAAATGATTGCGGTAAAAAATAATACATTTAAAGGCTCTACATGTTATCCAAATTGCATTTCTACGTATGTTGATTCCAAACATAAAGAGGGAAGTCATCCTTTACATTGAAAATAAGGATGAAACACCAATTCCTAAGCGTCCAAATCCTAAAAATTTTCCAGTATACTATGGGGAACTGAAAGACAGAGGTAACAGAAAAAGAATGAGGTCATTCCCACTTCGTATGAAGAAGTTATGAACAAAATAGTCGAAAAAGAGATTACACAAACCCTTGGGGGACAAAGAGAGTTATATAAGTAGACAATATTTATAATAAGGGTTATTTTAGGTTTGGAGCCTATAAAATGGCACACCTTTGCCTTTGGTACCTAACTTTGTCGGAATTTGAGTTTGGTGTAGGTCCCAATCAAGCAGTTGACTTAACGGATGACTGGTGGACCGTTCACAAGCTGTGTTGGAGCACAACTTGTTGCTCGGCCCCCGCCAACTTTTGTAAATAAATACGTGTCTTTGTGAATAATTGTTTAATCAATCATTATTTAGTTTAACTAGTTCACTAACACGAACAACGGTAGGGAAATCTCTCTAGATTTTCCAAACACGTTACAAGCGTTCCGGAGAAATAAGGCTGACTTATCTGACTGCCATGATAACTATGGATTTGCATAAAATGGAAACATATTTAATTAATACAATAATGATTAATTTTAAAAATGAATAGGGTCATTTACATGGATTCATTTGTTCAATACAATAATGGTTAGTTTGAAGGTTTAAGGAAACGATTATTGGGGTTTACATGAGAGATAGATTTTGGATGATTTACCGGTAAACAATGAAGGGAGCTCTGCTTATACTTTGGATTTAATTTTGTGTAAACAGGTGGTCATATGAGAAAATAACAGTAGATCAGTGTATGATTTGAGATTATCAATGAAAGAAGATGGCAATGGTATTAAGAGTGGAACCTAAAACCTCGTGAATGAAAATCAACAACTCTCATTTCTCAAACATGGAGTATGTAGAAGATAGGGCGCAGTTAGTGAACAAAACGGAAGTTAGAATTTTATTAGACATTTCACATTTTTAACTCTAAATTGGATGGTCAACACGGTCAATCAACGCCAATTTGTTGACTTGGCACCAAACTCAGATATTGACAAAGTTAGGCACCAAACGCGAAAGTGTACCATTTTATAGGCACCAAACTCAAAATATCCCTTCTAATAATAAACTTATAATCTTTTAAAAAGGTCATAGATTACCTATAATAAAACACGGAAAGAAGGAGATAAGTTTTGCAACCGTTAATAACTTCTCAATGATTATGGGATCTTCTTTAAGCTAGATAATCAATGAAAAATTTGAATAAAATACCATAAACACAAATGACTCAAGGAAATCCGCAGGCTTCGTTAGATGTCGGAACTCTATGATCAAGACCAAATCAGGAAACACAAAGACTCCCCTTCAATAGAAAATTTTCAGAAAAAATATTTCCTGCACAAATTACATGTCTAGAGGCTTGAGAGTCGAAAAAAGCTTGCATTTTGGATGCATTGACTCAAGGAAGTCCAGTGACTTCGTTAGAAGTCGAAATCCTTTTTTTAAAACCAAACTATAAACTAGATAAACTCATTTTTATTATAAAATTTTCTAAAAAATGATTGCGGTAAAAAATAATACATTTAAAGGCTCTACATGTTATCCAAATTGCATTTCTACGTATGTTGATTCCAAACATAAAGAGGGAAGTCATCCTTTACATTGAAAATAAGGATGAAACACCAATTCCTAAGCGTCCAAATCCTAAAAATTTTCCAGTATACTGTGGGGAACTGAAAGACAGAGGTAACAGAAAAAGAATGAGGTCATTCCCACTTCGTATGAAGAAGTTATGAACAAAATAGTCGAAAAAGAGATTACACAAACCCTTTGGGGACAAAGAGAGTTATATAGTAGACAATATTTATAATAAGGGTTATTTTAGGTTTGGTGCCTATAAAATGGCACACCTTTGCCTTTGGTACCTAACTTTGTCGGAATTTGAGTTTGGTGTAGGTCCCAATCAAGCAGTTGACTTAACGGATGACTGGTGGACCGTTCACAAGCTGTGTTGGAGCACAACTTGTTGCTCGGCCCCCGCCAACTTTTGTAAATAAATACGTGTCTTTGTGAATAATTGTTTAAACAATCATTATTTAGTTTAACTAGTTCACTAACACGAACAACGGTAGGGAAATCTCTCTAGATTTTCCAAACACGTTACAAGCGTTCCGGAGAAATAAGGCTGACTTATCTGACTGCCATGATAACTATGGATTTGCATAAAATGGAAACATATTTAATTAATACAATAATGATTAATTTTAAAAATGAATAGGGTCATTTACATGGATTCATTTGTTCAATACAATAATGGTTAGTTTGAAGGTTTAAGGAAACGATTATTGGGGTTTACATGAGAGATAGATTTTGGATGATTTACCGGTAAACAATGAAGGGAGCTATGCTTATACTTTGGATTTAATTTTGTGTAAACAGGTGGTCATATGAGAAAATAACAGTAGATCAGTGTATGATTTGAGATTATCAATGAAAGAAGATGGCAATGGTATTAAGAGTGGAACCTAAAACCTCGTGAATGAAAATCAACAACTCTCATTTCTCAAACATGGAGTATGTAGAAGATAGGGCGCAGTTAGTGAACAAAACGGAAGTTAGAGTTTTATTAGACATTTCACATTTTTAACTCTAAATTGGATGGTCAACACGGTCAATCAACGCCAATTTGTTGACTTGGCACCAAACTCAGATATTGACAAAGTTAGGCACCAAACGCGAAAGTGTACCATTTTATAGGCACCAAACTCAAAATATCCCTTCTAATAATAAACTTATAATCTTTTAAAAAGGTCATAGATTACCTATAATAAAACACGGAAAGAAGGAGATAAACCGTTAATAACTTCTCAATGATTATGTGATTTTCTTTAAGCTAGATAATCAATGAAAAATTTGAATAAAATACCATAAACACAAATGAATCAAGGAAATCCGCAGGCTTCGTTAGATGTCGGAACTCTATGATCAAGACCAAATCAGGAAACACAAAGACTCTCCTTTAATAGAAAATTTTCAGAAAAAATATTTCCTGCACAAATTACATGTCTAGAGGCTTGAGAGTCGAAAAAAGCTTGCATTTTGGATGCATTGACTCAAGGAAGTCCAGTGACTTCGTTAGAAGTCGAAATCCTTTTTTTAAAACCAAACTATAAACTAGATAAACTCATTTTTATTATAAAATTTTCTAAAAAATGATTGCGGTAAAAAATAATACATTTAAAGGCTCTACATGTTATCCAAATTGCATTTCTACGTATGTTGATTCCAAACATAAAGAGGGGAGTCATCCTTTACATTGAAAATAAGGATGAAACACCAATTCCTAAGCGTCCAAATCCTAAAAATTTTCCAGTATACTGTGGGGAACTGAAAGACAGAGGTAACAGAAAAAGAATGAGGTCATTCCCACTTCGTATGAAGAAGTTATGAACAAAATAGTCGAAAAAGAGATTACACAAACCCTTGGGGGACAAAGAGAGTTATATAAGTAGACAATATTTATAATAAGGGTTATTTTAGGTTTGGTGCCTATAAAATGGCACACCTTTGCCTTTGGTACCTAACTTTGTCGGAATTTGAGTTTGGTGTAGGTCCCAATCAAGCAGCTGACTTAACGGATGACTGGTGGACCGTTCACAAGCTGTGTTGGAGCACAACATGTTGCTCGCCCCCCGCCAACTTTTGTAAATAAATACGTGTCTTTGTGAATAATTGTTTAAACAATCATTATTTAGTTTAACTAGTTCACTAACACGGACAACGGTAGGGAAATCTCTCTAGATTTTCCAAACACGTTACAAGCGTTCGGGAGAAATAAGGCTGACTTATCTGACTGCCATGATAACTATGGATTTGCATAAAATGGAAACAAATTTAATTAATACAATAATGATTAATTTTATAAATGAATAGGGTCATTTACATGGATTCATTTGTTCAATACAATAATGGTTAGTTTGAAGGTTTAAGGAAACGATTATTGGGGTTTACATGAGAGATAGATTTTGGATGATTTACCGGTAAACAATGAAGGGAGCTATGCTTATACTTTGGATTTAATTTTGTGTAAACAGGTGGTCATATGAGAAAATAATAGTATCTCAGTGTATGATTTGAGATTAGCAATGAAAGAAGATGTCAATGGTATTAAGAGTGGAACCTAAAACCTCGTGAATGAAAATCAACAACTCTCATTTCTCAAACATGGAGTATGTAGAAGATAGGGCGCAGTTAGTGAACAAAACGGAAGTTAGAATTTTATTAGACATTTCACATTTTTAACTCTAAATTAGATGGTCAACACGGTCAATCAACGCCAATTTGTTGACTTGGCACCAAACTCAGATATTGACAAAGTTAGGCACCAAACGCGAAAGTTTACCATTTTATAGGCACCAAACTCAAAATATCCCTTCTAATAATAAACTTATAATCTTTTAAAAAGGTCATAGATTACCTATAATAAAACACGGAAAGAAGGAGATAAGTTTTGCAACCGTTAATAACTTCTCAATGATTATGGGATCTTCTTTAAGCTAGATAATCAATGAAAAATTTGAATAAAATACCATAAACACAAATGACTCAAGGAAATCCGCAGGCTTCGTTAGATGTCGGAACTCTATGATCAAGATCAAATCAGGAAACACAAAGACTCCCCTTTAATAGAAAATTTTCAGAAAAAATATTTCCTGCACAAATTACATGTATAGAGGCTTGAGAGTCGAAAAAAGCTTGCATTTTGGATGCATTGACTCAAGGAAGTCCAGTGACTTAGTTAGAAGTCGAAATCCTTTTTTTAAAACCAAACTATAAACTAGATAAAATCATTTTTATTATAAAATTTTCTAAAAAATGATTGCGGTAAAAAATAATACATTTAAAGGCTCTACATGTTATCCAAATTGCATTTCTACGTATGTTGATTCCAAACATAAAGAGGGAAGTCATCCTTTACATTGAAAATAAGGATGAAACACCAATTCCTAAGCGTCCAAATCCTAAAAATTTTCCAGTATACTATGGGGAACTGAAAGACAGAGGTAACAGAAAAAGAATGAGGTCATTCCCACTTCGTATGAAGAAGTTATGAACAAAATAGTCGAAAAAGAGATTACACAAACCCTTGGGGGACAAAGAGAGTTATATAAGTAGACAATATTTATAATAAGGGTTATTTTAGGTTTGGAGCCTATAAAATGGCACACCTTTGCCTTTGGTACCTAACTTTGTCGGAATTTGAGTTTGGTGTAGGTCCCAATCAAGCAGTTGACTTAACGGATGACTGGTGGACCGTTCACAAGCTGTGTTGGAGCACAACTTGTTGCTCGGCCCCCGCCAACTTTTGTAAATAAATACGTGTCTTTGTGAATAATTGTTTAATCAATCATTATTTAGTTTAACTAGTTCACTAACACGAACAACGGTAGGGAAATCTCTCTAGATTTTCCAAACACGTTACAAGCGTTCCGGAGAAATAAGGCTGACTTATCTGACTGCCATGATAACTATGGATTTGCATAAAATGGAAACATATTTAATTAATACAATAATGATTAATTTTAAAAATGAATAGGGTCATTTACATGGATTCATTTGTTCAATACAATAATGGTTAGTTTGAAGGTTTAAGGAAACGATTATTGGGGTTTACATGAGAGATAGATTTTGGATGATTTACCGGTAAACAATGAAGGGAGCTCTGCTTATACTTTGGATTTAATTTTGTGTAAACAGGTGGTCATATGAGAAAATAACAGTAGATCAGTGTATGATTTGAGATTATCAATGAAAGAAGATGGCAATGGTATTAAGAGTGGAACCTAAAACCTCGTGAATGAAAATCAACAACTCTCATTTCTCAAACATGGAGTATGTAGAAGATAGGGCGCAGTTAGTGAACAAAACGGAAGTTAGAATTTTATTAGACATTTCACATTTTTAACTCTAAATTGGATGGTCAACACGGTCAATCAACGCCAATTTGTTGACTTGGCACCAAACTCAGATATTGACAAAGTTAGGCACCAAACGCGAAAGTGTACCATTTTATAGGCACCAAACTCAAAATATCCCTTCTAATAATAAACTTATAATCTTTTAAAAAGGTCATAGATTACCTATAATAAAACACGGAAAGAAGGAGATAAGTTTTGCAACCGTTAATAACTTCTCAATGATTATGGGATCTTCTTTAAGCTAGATAATCAATGAAAAATTTGAATAAAATACCATAAACACAAATGACTCAAGGAAATCCGCAGGCTTCGTTAGATGTCGGAACTCTATGATCAAGACCAAATCAGGAAACACAAAGACTCCCCTTCAATAGAAAATTTTCAGAAAAAATATTTCCTGCACAAATTACATGTCTAGAGGCTTGAGAGTCGAAAAAAGCTTGCATTTTGGATGCATTGACTCAAGGAAGTCCAGTGACTTCGTTAGAAGTCGAAATCCTTTTTTTAAAACCAAACTATAAACTAGATAAACTCATTTTTATTATAAAATTTTCTAAAAAATGATTGCGGTAAAAAATAATACATTTAAAGGCTCTACATGTTATCCAAATTGCATTTCTACGTATGTTGATTCCAAACATAAAGAGGGAAGTCATCCTTTACATTGAAAATAAGGATGAAACACCAATTCCTAAGCGTCCAAATCCTAAAAATTTTCCAGTATACTGTGGGGAACTGAAAGACAGAGGTAACAGAAAAAGAATGAGGTCATTCCCACTTCGTATGAAGAAGTTATGAACAAAATAGTCGAAAAAGAGATTACACAAACCCTTTGGGGACAAAGAGAGTTATATAGTAGACAATATTTATAATAAGGGTTATTTTAGGTTTGGTGCCTATAAAATGGCACACCTTTGCCTTTGGTACCTAACTTTGTCGGAATTTGAGTTTGGTGTAGGTCCCAATCAAGCAGTTGACTTAACGGATGACTGGTGGACCGTTCACAAGCTGTGTTGGAGCACAACTTGTTGCTCGGCCCCCGCCAACTTTTGTAAATAAATACGTGTCTTTGTGAATAATTGTTTAAACAATCATTATTTAGTTTAACTAGTTCACTAACACGAACAACGGTAGGGAAATCTCTCTAGATTTTCCAAACACGTTACAAGCGTTCCGGAGAAATAAGGCTGACTTATCTGACTGCCATGATAACTATGGATTTGCATAAAATGGAAACATATTTAATTAATACAATAATGATTAATTTTAAAAATGAATAGGGTCATTTACATGGATTCATTTGTTCAATACAATAATGGTTAGTTTGAAGGTTTAAGGAAACGATTATTGGGGTTTACATGAGAGATAGATTTTGGATGATTTACCGGTAAACAATGAAGGGAGCTATGCTTATACTTTGGATTTAATTTTGTGTAAACAGGTGGTCATATGAGAAAATAACAGTAGATCAGTGTATGATTTGAGATTATCAATGAAAGAAGATGGCAATGGTATTAAGAGTGGAACCTAAAACCTCGTGAATGAAAATCAACAACTCTCATTTCTCAAACATGGAGTATGTAGAAGATAGGGCGCAGTTAGTGAACAAAACGGAAGTTAGAGTTTTATTAGACATTTCACATTTTTAACTCTAAATTGGATGGTCAACACGGTCAATCAACGCCAATTTGTTGACTTGGCACCAAACTCAGATATTGACAAAGTTAGGCACCAAACGCGAAAGTGTACCATTTTATAGGCACCAAACTCAAAATATCCCTTCTAATAATAAACTTATAATCTTTTAAAAAGGTCATAGATTACCTATAATAAAACACGGAAAGAAGGAGATAAACCGTTAATAACTTCTCAATGATTATGTGATTTTCTTTAAGCTAGATAATCAATGAAAAATTTGAATAAAATACCATAAACACAAATGAATCAAGGAAATCCGCAGGCTTCGTTAGATGTCGGAACTCTATGATCAAGACCAAATCAGGAAACACAAAGACTCTCCTTTAATAGAAAATTTTCAGAAAAAATATTTCCTGCACAAATTACATGTCTAGAGGCTTGAGAGTCGAAAAAAGCTTGCATTTTGGATGCATTGACTCAAGGAAGTCCAGTGACTTCGTTAGAAGTCGAAATCCTTTTTTTAAAACCAAACTATAAACTAGATAAACTCATTTTTATTATAAAATTTTCTAAAAAATGATTGCGGTAAAAAATAATACATTTAAAGGCTCTACATGTTATCCAAATTGCATTTCTACGTATGTTGATTCCAAACATAAAGAGGGGAGTCATCCTTTACATTGAAAATAAGGATGAAACACCAATTCCTAAGCGTCCAAATCCTAAAAATTTTCCAGTATACTGTGGGGAACTGAAAGACAGAGGTAACAGAAAAAGAATGAGGTCATTCCCACTTCGTATGAAGAAGTTATGAACAAAATAGTCGAAAAAGAGATTACACAAACCCTTGGGGGACAAAGAGAGTTATATAAGTAGACAATATTTATAATAAGGGTTATTTTAGGTTTGGTGCCTATAAAATGGCACACCTTTGCCTTTGGTACCTAACTTTGTCGGAATTTGAGTTTGGTGTAGGTCCCAATCAAGCAGCTGACTTAACGGATGACTGGTGGACCGTTCACAAGCTGTGTTGGAGCACAACATGTTGCTCGCCCCCCGCCAACTTTTGTAAATAAATACGTGTCTTTGTGAATAATTGTTTAAACAATCATTATTTAGTTTAACTAGTTCACTAACACGGACAACGGTAGGGAAATCTCTCTAGATTTTCCAAACACGTTACAAGCGTTCGGGAGAAATAAGGCTGACTTATCTGACTGCCATGATAACTATGGATTTGCATAAAATGGAAACAAATTTAATTAATACAATAATGATTAATTTTATAAATGAATAGGGTCATTTACATGGATTCATTTGTTCAATACAATAATGGTTAGTTTGAAGGTTTAAGGAAACGATTATTGGGGTTTACATGAGAGATAGATTTTGGATGATTTACCGGTAAACAATGAAGGGAGCTATGCTTATACTTTGGATTTAATTTTGTGTAAACAGGTGGTCATATGAGAAAATAATAGTATCTCAGTGTATGATTTGAGATTAGCAATGAAAGAAGATGTCAATGGTATTAAGAGTGGAACCTAAAACCTCGTGAATGAAAATCAACAACTCTCATTTCTCAAACATGGAGTATGTAGAAGATAGGGCGCAGTTAGTGAACAAAACGGAAGTTAGAATTTTATTAGACATTTCACATTTTTAACTCTAAATTAGATGGTCAACACGGTCAATCAACGCCAATTTGTTGACTTGGCACCAAACTCAGATATTGACAAAGTTAGGCACCAAACGCGAAAGTTTACCATTTTATAGGCACCAAACTCAAAATATCCCTTCTAATAATAAACTTATAATCTTTTAAAAAGGTCATAGATTACCTATAATAAAACACGGAAAGAAGGTGATAAGTTTTGCAACCGTTAATAACTTCTCAATGATTATGGGATCTTCTTTAAGCTAGATAATCAATGAAAAATTTGAATAAAATACCATAAACACAAATGACTCAAGGAAATCCGCAGGCTTCGTTAGATGTCGGAACTCTATGATCAAGACCAAATCAGGAAACACAAAGACTCCCCTTTAATAGAAAATTTTCAGAAAAAATATTTCCTGCACAAATTACATGTATAGAGGCTTGAGAGTCGAAAAAAGCTTGCATTTTGGATGCATTGACTCAAGGAAGTCCAATGACTTAGTTAGAAGTCGAAATCCTTTTTTTAAAACCAAACTATAAACTAGATAAAATCATTTTTATTATAAAATTTTCTAAAAAATGATTGCGGTAAAAAATAATACATTTAAAGGCTCTACATGTTATCCAAATTGCATTTCTACGTATGTTGATTCCAAACATAAAGAGGGAAGTCATCCTTTACATTGAAAATAAGGATGAAACACCAATTCCTAAGCGTCCAAATCCTAAAAATTTTCCAGTATACTGTGGGGAACTGAAAGACAGAGGTAACAGAAAAAGAATGAGGTCATTCCCACTTCGTATGAAGAAGTTATGAACAAAATAGTCGAAAAAGAGATTACACAAACCCTTGGGGGACAAAGAGAGTTATATAAGTAGACAATATTTATAATAAGGGTTATTTTAGGTTTGGAGCCTATAAAATGGCACACCTTTGCCTTTGGTACCTAACTTTGTCGGAATTTGAGTTTGGTGTAGGTCCCAATCAAGCAGTTGACTTAACGGATGACTGGTGGACCGTTCACAAGCTGTGTTGGAGCACAACTTGTTGCTCGGCCCCCGCCAACTTTTGTAAATAAATACGTGTCTTTGTGAATAATTGTTTAAACAATCATTATTTAGTTTAACTAGTTCACTAACACGAACAACGGCAGGGAAATCTCTCTAGATTTTCCAAACACGTTACAAGCGTTCCGGAGAAATAAGGCTGACTTATCTGACTGCCATGATAACTATGGATTTGCATAAAATGGAAACATATTTAATTAATACAATAATGATTAATTTTAAAAATGAATAGGGTCATTTACATGGATTCATTTGTTCAATACAATAATGGTTAGTTTGAAGGTTTAAGGAAACGATTATTGGGGTTTACATGAGAGATAGATTTTGGATGATTTACCGGTAAACAATGAAGGGAGCTATGCTTATACTTTGGATTTAATTTTGTGTAAACAGGTGGTCATATGAGAAAATAACAGTAGATCAGTGTATGATTTGAGATTATCAATGAAAGAAGATGGCAATGGTATTAAGAGTGGAACCTAAAACCTCGTGAATGAAAATCAACAACTCTCATTTCTCAAACATGGAGTATGTAGAAGATAGGGCGCAGTTAGTGAACAAAACGGAAGTTAGAGTTTTATTAGACATTTCACATTTTTAACTCTAAATTGGATGGTCAACACGGTCAATCAACGCCAATTTGTTGACTTGGCACCAAACTCAGATATTGACAAAGTTAGGCACCAAACGCGAAAGTGTACCATTTTATAGGCACCAAACTCAAAATATCCCTTCTAATAATAAACTTATAATCTTTTAAAAAGGTCATAGATTACCTATAATAAAACACGGAAAGAAGGAGATAAACCGTTAATAACTTCTCAATGATTATGTGATTTTCTTTAAGCTAGATAATCAATGAAAAATTTGAATAAAATACCATAAACACAAATGAATCAAGGAAATCCGCAGGCTTCGTTAGATGTCGGAACTCTATGATCAAGACCAAATCAGGAAACACAAAGACTCTCCTTTAATAGAAAATTTTCAGAAAAAATATTTCCTGCACAAATTACATGTCTAGAGGCTTGAGAGTCGAAAAAAGCTTGCATTTTGGATGCATTGACTCAAGGAAGTCCAGTGACTTCGTTAGAAGTCGAAATCCTTTTTTTAAAACCAAACTATAAACTAGATAAACTCATTTTTATTATAAAATTTTCTAAAAAATGATTGCGGTAAAAAATAATACATTTAAAGGCTCTACATGTTATCCAAATTGCATTTCTACGTATGTTGATTCCAAACATAAAGAGGGGAGTCATCCTTTACATTGAAAATAAGGATGAAACACCAATTCCTAAGCGTCCAAATCCTAAAAATTTTCCAGTATACTGTGGGGAACTGAAAGACAGAGGTAACAGAAAAAGAATGAGGTCATTCCCACTTCGTATGAAGAAGTTATGAACAAAATAGTCGAAAAAGAGATTACACAAACCCTTGGGGGACAAAGAGAGTTATATAAGTAGACAATATTTATAATAAGGGTTATTTTAGGTTTGGTGCCTATAAAATGGCACACCTTTGCCTTTGGTACCTAACTTTGTCGGAATTTGAGTTTGGTGTAGGTCCCAATCAAGCAGTTGACTTAACGGATGACTGGTGGACCGTTCACAAGCTGTGTTGGAGCACAACTTGTTGCTCGGCCCCCGCCAACTTTTGTAAATAAATACGTGTCTTTGTGAATAATTGTTTAAAAAATCATTATTTAGTTTAACTAGTTCACTAACACGGACAACGGTAGGGAAATCTCTCTAGATTTTCCAAACACGTTACAAGCGTTCCGGAGAAATAAGGCTGACTTATCTGACTGCCATGATAACTATGGATTTGCATAAAATGGAAACAAATTTAATTAATACAATAATGATTAATTTTAAAAATGAATAGGGTCATTTACATGGATTCATTTGTTCAATACAATAATGGTTAGTTTGAAGGTTTAAGGAAACGATTATTGGGGTTTACATGAGAGATAGATTTTGGATGATTTACCGGTAAACAATGAAGGGAGCTATGCTTATACTTTGGATTTAATTTTGTGTAAACAGGTGGTCATATGAGAAAATAACAGTAGCTCAGTGTATGATTTGAGATTAGCAATGAAAGAAGATGGCAATGGTATTAAGGGTGGAACCTAAAACCTCGTGAATGCAAATCAACAACTCTCATTTCTCAAACATGGAGTATGTAGAAGATAGGGCGCAGTTAGTGAACAAAACGGAAGTTAGAATTTTATTAGACATTTCACATTTTTAACTCTAAATTGGATGGTCAACACGGTCAATCAACGCCAATTTGTTGACTTGGCACCAAACTCAGATATTGACAAAGTTAGGCACCAAACGCGAAAGTGTACCATTTTATAGGCACCAAACTCAAAATATCCCTTCTAATAATAAACTTATAATCTTTTAAAAAGGTCATAGATTACCTATAATAAAACACGGAAAGAAGGAGATAAGTTTTGCAACCGTTAATAACTTCTCAATGATTATGGGATCTTCTTTAAGCTAGATAATCAATGAAAAATTTGAATAAAATACCATAAACACAAATGACTCAAGGAAATCCGCAGGCTTCGTTAGATGTCGGAACTCTATGATCAAGACCAAATCAGGAAACACAAAGACTCCCCTTTAATAGAAAATTTTCAGAAAAAATATTTCCTGCACAAATTACATGTCTAGAGGCTTGAGAGTCGAAAAAAGCTTGTATTATGGATGCATTGACTCAAGGAAGTCCAGTGACTTCGTTAGAAGTCGAAATCCTTTTTTTAAAACCAAACTATAAACTAGATAAACTCATTTTTATTATAAAATTTTTTAAAAAATGATTGCGGTAAAAAATAATACATTTAAAGGCTCTACATGTTATCCAAATTGCATTTCTACGTATGTTGATTCCAAACATAAAGAGGGAAGTCATCCTTTACATTGAAAATAAGGATGAAACACCAATTCCTAAGCGTCCAAATCCTAAAAATTTTCCAGTATACTGTGGGGAACTGAAAGACAGAGGTAACAGAAAAAGAATGAGGTCATTCCCACGTCGTATGAAGAAGTTATGAAAAAAATAGTCGAAAAAGAGATTACACAAACCCTTGGGGGACAAAGAGAGTTATATAAGTAGACAATATTTATAATAAGGGTTATTTTAGGTTTGGTGCCTATAAAATGGCACACCTTTGCCTTTGGTATCTAACTTTGTCGGAATTTGAGTTTGGTGTGGGTCCCAATCAACTTTTGTAATAAATCTCTCTAGATCATTTTCAAAACACGTTACGAGCGTTCCGGAGAAATAAGGCTGACTTATCTGACTGCCATGATAACTATGGATTTGCATAAAATGGAAACAAATTTAATTAATACAATAATGATTAATTTGAAAAATGAATAGGGTCATTTACATGGATTCATTTGTTCAATACAATAATGGTTAGTTTGAAGGTTTAAGGAAACGATTATTGGGGTTTACATGAGAGATAGATTTTGGATGATTTACCGGTAAACAATGAAGGGAGATATGCTTATACTTTGGATTTAATTTTGTGTAAACAGGTGTTCATATGAGAAAATAACAGTAGCTCAGTGTATGATTTGAGATTAGCAATGAAAGAAGATGGCAATGGTATTAAGAGTGGAACCTAAAACCTCGTGAATGAAAATCAACAACTCTCATTTCTCAAACATGGAGTATGTAGAAGATAGGGCGCAGTTAGTGAACAAAACGGAAGTTAGAATTTTATTAGACATTTCACATTTTTAACTCTAAATTGGATGGTCAACACGGTCAATCAACGCCAATTTGTTGACTTGGCACCAAACTCAGATATTGACAAAGTTAGGCACCAAACGCGAAAGTGTACCATTTTATAGGCACCAAACTCAAAATATCCCTTCTAATAATAAACTTATAATCTTTTAAAAAGGTCATAGATTACCTATAATAAAACACGGAAAGAAGGAGATAAACCGTTAATAACTTCTCAATGATTATGGGATTTTCTTTAAGCTAGATAATCAATGAAAAATTTGAATAAAATACCATAAACACAAATGAATCAAGGAAATCCGCAGGCTTCGTTAGATGTCGGAACTCTATGATCAAGACCAAATCAGGAAACACAAAGAGTCCCCTTTAATAGAAAATTTTCAGAAAAAATATTTCCTGCACAAATTACATGTCTAGAGGCTTGAGAGTCGAAAAAAGCTTGCATTTTGGATGCATTGACTCAAGGAAGTCCAGTGACTTCGTTAGAAGTCGAAATCCTTTTTTTAAAACCAAACTATAAACTAGATAAACTCATTTTTATTATAAAATTTTCTAAAAAATGATTGGGGTAAAAAATAATACATTTAAAGGCTCTACATGTTATCAAAATTGCATTTCTACGTATGTTGATTCCAAACATAAAGAGGGAAGTCATCCTTTACATTGAAAATAAGGATGAAACACCAATTCCTAAGCGTCCAAATCCTAAAAATTTTCCTGTATACTGTGGGGAACTGAAAGACAAAGGTAACAGAAAGAGAATGAGGTCATTCCCACTTCGTATGAAGAAGTTATGAACAAAATAGGCGAAAAAGAGATTACACAAACCCTTGGGGGACAAAGAGAGTTATATAAGTAGTCTATATTTATAATAAGGGTTATTTTAGGTTTGGTGCCTATAAAATGGCACACCTTTGCCTTTGGTACCTAACTTTGCCGGAATTTGAGTTTGGTGTGGGTCCCAATCAACTTTTGTAATAAATCTCTCTAGATCATTTTCCAAACACGTTACGAGCGTTCCGGAGAAATAAGGCTGACTTATCTGACTGCCATGATAACTATGGATTTACATAAAATGGAAACAAATTTAATTAATACAATAATGATTAATTTGAAAAATGAATAGGGTCATTTACATGGATTCATTTGTTCAATACAATAATGGTTAGTTTGAAGGTTTAAGGAAACGATTATTGGGGTTTACATGAGAGATAGATTTTGGATGATTTGCCGGTAAACAATGAAGGGAGCTATGCTTATACTTTGGATTTAATTTTGTGTAAACAGGTGGTCATATGAGAAAATAACAGTAGCTCAGTGTATGATTTGAGATTAGCAATGAAAGAAGATGGCAATGGTATTAAGAGTGGAACCTAAAACCTCGTGAATGAAAATCAACAACTCTCATTTCTCAAACATGGAGTATGTAGAAGATAGGGCGCACTTAGTGAATAAAACGGAGGTTAGAATTTTATTAGACATTTCACATTTTTAACTCTAAATTGGATGGTCAACACGGTAAATCAACGCCAATTTGTTGACTTGGCACCAAACTCAGATATTGACAAAGTTAGGCACCAAACGCGAAAGTGTACCATTTTATAGGCACCAAACTCAAAATATACCTTCTAATAATAAACTTACAATCTTTTAAAAAGGTCATAGATTACCTATAATAAAACACGGAAAGAAGGAGATAAGGTTTGCAACCGTTAATAACTTCTCAACGATTATGGGATCTTCTTTAAGCTAGATAATCATTGAAAAATTTGAATAAAATACCATAAACACAAATGACTCAAGGAAATCCGCAGGCTTCGTTAGATGTCGGAACTCTATGATCAAGACCAAATCAGGAAACAGAAAGACTCCCCTTTGATAGAAAATTTTTAGAAAAAATATTTCCTGCATAAATTACATGTCTAGAGGCTTGAGAGTCGAAAAAAGCTTGCATTTTGGATGCATTGACTCAAGGAAGTCCTGTGACTTCGTTAGAAGTCGAAATCCTTTTTTTAAAACCAAACTATAAACTAGATAAACTCATTTTTATTATAAAATTTTTTAAAAAATGATTGCGGTAAAAAATAATACATTTAAAGGCTCTACATGTTATCCAAATTGCATTTCTACGTATGTTGATTCCAAACATAAAGAGGGAAGTCATCCTTTACATTGAAAATAAGGATGAAACACCAATTCCTAAGCGTCCAAATCCTAAAAATTTTCCTGTATACTGTGGGGAACTGAAAGACAGAGGTAACAGAAAGAGAATGAGGTCATTCCCACTTCGTATGAAGAAGTTATGAACAAAATAGTCGAAAAAGAGATTACACAAACCCTTGGGGGACAAAGAGAGTTATAAAAGTAGACAATATTTATAATAAGACATTTCACATTTTTAACTCTAAATTGGATAGTCAACTCGGTCAATCAACGCCAATTTGTTGACTTGGCACCAAACTCTGATATTGACAAAGTTAGGCACCAAACGCGAAAGTGTACCATTTTATAGGCACCAAACTCAAAATATCCCTTCTAATCATAAACTTACAATATTTTAAAAAGGTCATAGATTACCTATAATAAAACACGGAAAGAAGGAGATAAGGTTTGCAACTGTTAATAACTTCTCAACGATTATGGGATCTTCTTTAAGCTAGATAATCATTGAAAAATTTGAATAAAATACCATAAACACAAATGACTCAAGGAAATCCGCAGGCTTCGTTAGATGTCGGAACTCTATGATCAAGACCAAATCAGGAAACAGAAAGACTCCCCTTTGATAGAAAATTTTCAGAAAAAATATTTCCTGCATAAATTACATGTCTAGAGGATTGAGAGTCGAAAAAATCTTGCATTTTGGATGCATTGACTCAAGGAAGTCCTGTGACTTCGTTAGAAGTCGAAATCCTTTTTTTAAAACCAAACTATAAACTAGATAAACTCATTTTTATTATAAAATTTTCTAAAAAATGATTGCGGTAAAAAATAATACATTTAAAGGCTCTACATGTTATCCAAATTGCATTTCTACGTATGTTGATTCCAAACATAAAGAGGGAAGTCATCCTTTACATTGAAAATAAGGATGAAACACCAATTCCTAAGCGTCCAAATCCTAAAAATTTTCCTGTATACTGTGGGGAACTGAAAGACAGAGGTAACAGAAAGAGAATGAGGTCATTCCCACTTCGTATGAAGAAGTTATGAACAAAATAGTCGAAAAAGAGATTACACAAACCCTTGGGGGACAAAGAGAGTTATATAAGTAGACAATATTTATAATAAGGGTATTTTAGGTTTGGTGCCTATAAAATGGCACACCTTTGCCTTTGGTACCTAAGTTTGTCGGAATTTGAGTTTGGTGTGGGTCCCAATCAACTTTTGTAATAAATCTCTCTAGATCATTTTCCAAACACGTTACGAGCGTTCCGGAGAAATAAGGATGACTTATCTGACTGCCATGATAACTATGGATTTACATAAAATGGAAACAAATTTAATTAATACAATAATGATTAATTTGAAAAATGAATAGGGTCATTTACATGGATTCATTTGTTCAATACAATAATGGTTAGTTTGAAGGTTTAAGGAAACGATTATTGGGGTTTACATGAGAGATAGATTTTGGATGATTTACCGGTAAACAATGAAGGGAGCTATGCTTATACTTTGGATTTAATTTTGTGTAAACAGGTTGTCATATGAGAAAATAACAGTAGCTCAGTGTGTGATTTGAGATTAGCAATTAAAGAAGATGGCAATGGTATTAAGAGTGGAACCTAAAACCTCGTGAATGAAAATCAACAAGTCTCATTTCTCAAACATGGAGTATGTAAAAGATAAGGCGCAGTTAGTGAATAAAACGGAGTTTAGAATTTTATTAGTCATTACACATTTTTAACTCTAAATTGGATGGTCAACACGGTGTCAATCAACGCCAATTCGTTGACTGGGCACCAAACTCAGATATTGACAAAGTTAGGCATCAAACGCGAAAGTGTACCATTTTATAGGAACCAAACTCAAAATATCCCTTCTAATAATGAACTTATAATCTTCTAAAAAGGTCATAGGTTACCTATAATAAAACACGGAAAGAAGGAGATAAGGTTTGCAACCGTTAATAACTTCTCAACGATTATGGGATCTTCTTTAAGCTAGATAATCATTGCAAAATTTGAATAAAATACCATAAACACAAATGACTCAAGGAAGTCCGCAGGCTTCGTTAGATGTCGGAACTCTATGATCAAGACAAAATTATGAAACAGAAAGACTCCCCTTTAATAGAAAATTTTCAGA
This sequence comes from Papaver somniferum, assembly GCF_003573695.1. Lineage (NCBI taxonomy): Eukaryota > Viridiplantae > Streptophyta > Magnoliopsida > Ranunculales > Papaveraceae > Papaver > Papaver somniferum. Next base: position 211,902 of record NW_020648749.1, read on the forward strand.
AAAAATATTTCCTGCACAAATTACATGTCTAGAGGCTTGAGAGTCGAAAAAAGCTTGCATTTTGGATGCATTGACTCAAGGAAGTCCAGTGACTTCGTTAGAAGTCGAAATCCTTTTTTTAAAACCAAACTATAAACTAGATAAACTCATTTTTATTATAAAATTTTCTAAAAAATGATTGGGGTAAAAAATAATACATTTAAAGGCTCTACATGTTATCAAAATTGCATTTCTACGTATGTTGATTCCAAACATAAAGAGGGAAGTCATCCTTTACATTGAAAATAAGGATGAAACACCAATTCCTAAGCGTCCAAATCCTAAAAATTTTCCTGTATACTGTGGGGAACTGAAAGACAAAGGTAACAGAAAGAGAATGAGGTCATTCCCACTTCGTATGAAGAAGTTATGAACAAAATAGGCGAAAAAGAGATTACACAAACCCTTGGGGGACAAAGAGAGTTATATAAGTAGTCTATATTTATAATAAGGGTTATTTTAGGTTTGGTGCCTATAAAATGGCACACCTTTGCCTTTGGTACCTAACTTTGCCGGAATTTGAGTTTGGTGTGGGTCCCAATCAACTTTTGTAATAAATCTCTCTAGATCATTTTCCAAACACGTTACGAGCGTTCCGGAGAAATAAGGCTGACTTATCTGACTGCCATGATAACTATGGATTTACATAAAATGGAAACAAATTTAATTAATACAATAATGATTAATTTGAAAAATGAATAGGGTCATTTACATGGATTCATTTGTTCAATACAATAATGGTTAGTTTGAAGGTTTAAGGAAACGATTATTGGGGTTTACATGAGAGATAGATTTTGGATGATTTGCCGGTAAACAATGAAGGGAGCTATGCTTATACTTTGGATTTAATTTTGTGTAAACAGGTGGTCATATGAGAAAATAACAGTAGCTCAGTGTATGATTTGAGATTAGCAATGAAAGAAGATGGCAATGGTATTAAGAGTGGAACCTAAAACCTCGTGAATGAAAATCAACAACTCTCATTTCTCAAACATGGAGTATGTAGAAGATAGGGCGCACTTAGTGAATAAAACGGAGGTTAGAATTTTATTAGACATTTCACATTTTTAACTCTAAATTGGATGGTCAACACGGTAAATCAACGCCAATTTGTTGACTTGGCACCAAACTCAGATATTGACAAAGTTAGGCACCAAACGCGAAAGTGTACCATTTTATAGGCACCAAACTCAAAATATCCCTTCTAATAATAAACTTACAATCTTTTAAAAAGGTCATAGATTACCTATAATAAAACACGGAAAGAAGGAGATAAGGTTTGCAACCGTTAATAACTTCTCAACGATTATGGGATCTTCTTTAAGCTAGATAATCATTGAAAATTTTGAATAAAATACCATAAACACAAATGACTCAAGGAAATCCGCAGGCTTCGTTAGATGTCGGAACTCTATGATCAAGACCAAATCAGGAAACAGAAAGACTCCCCTTTGATAGAAAATTTTCAGAAAAAATATTTCCTGCATAAATTACATGTCTAGAGGCTTGAGAGTCGAAAAAAGCTTGCATTTTGGATGCATTGACTCAAGGTAGTCTTGTGACTTTGTTAGAAGTCGAAATCCTTTTTTTAAAACCAAACTATAAACTAGATAAACTCATTTTTATTATAAAATTTTCTAAAAAATGATTGCGGTAAAAAATAATACATTTAAAGGCTCTACATGTTATCCAAATTGCATTTCTACGTATGTTGATTCCAACCATAAAGAGGGAAGTCATCCTTTACATTGAAAATAAGGATGAAACACCAATTCCTAAGCGTCCAAATCCTAAAAAATTTCATGTATACTGTGGGGAACTGAAAGACAGAGGTAACAGAAAGAGAATGAGGTCATTCCCACTTCGTATGAAGAAGTTATGAACAAAATAGTCGAAAAAGAGATTACACAAACCCTTGGGGGACAAAGAGAGTTATATAAGTAGACAATATTTATAATAAGGGTTATTTTAGGTTTGGTTCCTATAAAATGGCACACCTTTGCCTTTGGTACCTAACTTTGTCGGAATTTGAGTTTTGTGTGGGTCCCAATCAACTTTTGTAATAAATCTCTCTAGATCATTTTCCAAACACGTTACGAGCGTTCCGGAGAAATAAGGATGACTTATCTGACTGCCATGATAACTATGGATTTACATAAAATGGAAACAAATTTAATTAATACAATAATGATTAGTTTGAAAAATGAATAGGGTCATTTACATGGATTCATTTGTTCAATACAATAATGGTTAGTTTGAAGGTTTAAGGAAACGATTATTGGGGTTTACATGAGAGACAGATTTTGGATGATTTACCGGTAAACAATGAAGGGAGCTATGCTTATACTTTGGATTTAATTTTGTGTAAACAGGTGGTCATATGAGAAAATAACAGTAGCTCAATGTATGATTTGAGATTAGCAATGAAAGAAGATAGCAATGGTATTAAGAGTGGAACCTAAAACCTCGTGAATGAAAATCAACAACTCTCATTTCTCAAACATGGAGTATGTAGAAGATTGGGCGCACTTAGTGAATAAAAAAGAGGTTAGAATTTTATTAGACATTTCACATTTTTAACTCTAAGTTGGATGGTCAACACAGTCAATCAACGCCAATTTGTTGACTTGGCACCAAACTCAGATATTGACAAAGTTAGGCCCCAAACGCGAAAGTGTACCATTTTATAGGCACCAAACTCAAAATATCCCTTCTAATAATAAACTTACAATCTTTTAAAAAGGTCATAGATTACCTATAATAAAACACGGAAAGAAGGAGATAAGGTTTGCAACCGTTAATAACTTCTCAACGATTATGGGATCTTCTTTAAGCTAGATAATCATTGAAAAATTTGAATAAAATACCATAAACACAAATGACTCAAGGAAATCCGCAGGCTTCGTTAGATGTCGGAACTCTATGATCAAGACCAAATCAGGAAACAGAAAGACTCCCCTTTGATAGAAAATTTTCAGAAAAAATATTTCCTGCATAAATTACATGTCTAGAGGCTTGAGAGTCGAAAAAAGCTTGCATTTTGGATGCATTGACTCAAGGAAGTCCAGTGACTTCGTTAGAAGTCGAAATCCTTTTTTAAAACCAAATTATAAACTAGATAAACTCATTTTTATTATAAAAGTTTCTAAAAAATGATTGCGGTAAAAAATAATACATTTAAAGGCTCTACATGTTATCCAAATTTCATTTCTACGTATGTTGATTCCAAACATAAAGAGGGAAGTCATCCTTTACATTGAAAATAAGGATGAAACACCAATCCCTAAGCGTCCAAATCCTAAAAATTTTCCAGTATACTGTGGGGAACTGAAAGACAGAGGTAACAGAAAAAGAATGAGGTCATTCCCACATCGTATGAAGAAGTTATGAACAAAATAGTCGAAAAAGAGATTACACAAACCCTTGGGGGACAAAGAGAGATATATAAGTAGAGAATATTTATAATAAGGTTTATTTTAGGTTTGGTGCCTATAAAATGGCACACCTTTGCCTTTGGTACCTAACTTTGTCGGAATTTGAGTTTGGTGTAGGTCCCAATCAAGCAGTTGACTTAACGGATGACTGGTGGACCGTTCACAAGCTGTGTTGGAGCACAACTTGTTGCTCGGCCCCCGCCAACTTTTGTAAATAAATACGTGTCTTTGTGAATAATTGTTGAAACAATCATTATTTAGTTTAACTAGTTCACTAACACGGACAATGGTAGGGAAATCTCTTTAGATTTTCCAAACACGTTACAAGCGTTCCGGAGAAATAAGGCTGACTTATCTGACTGCCATGATAACTATGGATTTACATAAAGTGGAAAAAAATTTAATTAATACAATAATGATTAATTTTAAAAATTAATAGGGTCATTTACATGGATTCATTTGTTCAATACAATAATGGTTAATTTGAAGGTTTAAGGAAACGATTATTGGGGTTTACATGAGAGATAGATTTTGGATGATTTGCCAGTAAACAATGAAGGGAGCTATGCTTATACTTTGGATTTAATTTTGTGTAAACAGGTGGTAATATGAGAAAATAACAGTAGCTCAGTGTATGATTTGAGATTAGCAATGAAAGAAGATGGCAATGGTATTAATAGTGGAACCTAAAACCTCGTGAATGAAAATCAACAACTCTCATTTCTCAAACATGGAGTATGTAGAAGATAGGGCGCAGTTAATGAATAAAACGGAGTTTAGAATTTTATTAGACATTTCACATTTTTAACTCTAAATTGGATGGTCAACACGGTGTCAATCAATGCCAATTCATTGACTGGCCACCAAACTCAGATATTGACAAAGTTAGACACCAAACGCGAAAGTGTACCATTTTATAGGCACCAAACTCGAAATATCCCTTCTAGAACTTCTAATCTTTTAAAAAGGTCATAGATTACCTATAATAAAACATGGAAAGAAGGAGATAAGCTTTGCAACCGTGAATAACTTCTCAACGATTATGGGATCTTCTTTAAGCTAGATATTCATTGCAAAATTTGAATAAAATACCATAAACACAAATGAGTCAAGGAAGTCCGCAGGCTTCGTTAGATGTCAGAACTCTATGATCAAGACTAAATCATGAAACAAAAAGACTCCCCTTTAATAGAAAATTGTCAGAAAAAATATTTCCTACACAAATTACATGTCTAGAGGCTTGAGAGGCGAAAAAAACTTGCATTTTGGATGCATTGACTCAAGGAAGTCCAGTGACTTCGTTAGAAGTCGAAATCCTTTTTTTAAAACCAAACTACAAACAAGATAAACTGATTTTTTATTACAAAATTTTCAAAAAAATGATTGTGGTAAAAAATAATACATTTACAGGCTCTACATGTTATCCAAATTGCATTTCTACGTATGTTGATTCAAAATATAAAGAGGGAAGTCTCCTTTACATTGAAAATAAGGATGAAACACCAATTGTTAATCATCTAAATCCTAAAAAAATTCTTGTATACTGTAGGGAACTGAAAGACAGAGGTAACAGAAAAAAAATGAGGTCATTCCCACTTCGTATGAAGAAGTTATGAGCAAAATAGTCGAAAAAGATTTTACACAAAACCTTGGGGGACAAAGAGACTTATATAAGTATACAATATTTATAATAAGGGGTATTTTGAGTTTGGTGCCTATAAAATGGCACACCTTTTCCTTTGGTACCTAACTTTGTCGGAATTTGAGTTTGGTGTGGGTCCCAACCAAGCAGTTGACTTAACGGATGACTGGTGGACCGTTCACAAGCTGTGTTGGAGCACAACTTGTTGCTCGTCCCCCCGCCAACTTTTGTAAATAAATACGTGTCTTTGTGAATAATTTTTTAAACAATCATTATTTAGTTTAACTAGTTCACTAACACGGACCACGGTAGGGAAATCTCTCTAGATCATTTTCCAAACACGTTACGAGTGTTCTAGAGAAATAAGGATGACTTATCTGACTGCCATGATAACTATGGATTTACATAAAGTGGAAACAAATTTATTAATGCAATAATGATTAATTTGAAAAATGAATAGGGTCATTTACATGGATTCATTTGTTCAATACAATAATGGTTAGTTTGAAGGTTTAAAGAAACGATTATTGGGGTTTACATGAGAGACAGATTTTGGATGATTTACCGGTAAACAATGAAGGGAGCTATGCTTATGCTTTGGATTTAATTTTGTGTAAACAGGTGGTCATATGAGAAAATAACAGTAGCTCAGTGTATGATTTGAGATTAGCAATGAAAGAAGATGGCAATGGTATTAAGAGTGGAACCTAAAACCTCGATAATAAAAATCAACAACTCTTATTTCTCAAACATGGAGTATGTAGAAGATAAGGCGCAGTTAGTGAATGAAACGGAGTTTAGAATTTTATTAGACATTTCACATTTTTAACTCTAAATTGGATGGTCAACACGGTCAATCAACGCCAATTCGTTGACTAGGCACCAAACCCAGATATTGACAAAGTTAGGCACCAAACGCGAAAGTGTACCATTTTATAGGCACCAAACTCGAAATATCCCTTCTAATAATGAACTTCTAATCTCTTAAAAAGGTCAAATATTACCTATAATAAAATATGGAAAGTAGGAGATAAGGTTTTCAACCGTCAATAACTTCTCAACGATTCTGGGATCTTCTTTAAGCTAGATAATCATTGCAAAATTTGAATAAAATACCATAAAGATAAATGACTCAAGGAAGTCCGCAGGCTTCGTTAGATGTCGGAACTCTATGAACAAGACCAAATCATGAAACAGAAAGACTCCCCTTTAATATAAAATTTTCAGAGAAAATATTTCCGTCACAAATTACATGTCTAGAGGCTTGAGAGTCGAAAAAAGCTTGCATTTTGGATGCATTGACTCAAGGAAGTCCAGTGACTTCGTTAGAAGTCGAAATCCTTTTCTTAAAACCAAACTGCAAACTAGATAAACTCATTTTTTATTACAAAATTTTCAAAAAAATGATTGTGGTAAAAAATAATACATTTACAGGCTCTACATGTTATCCAAATTGCATTTCTACGTATGTTGATTCAAAATATAAAGAGGGAAGTCTCCTTTACATTGAAAATAAGGATGAAACACCAATTGTTAATCATCTAAATCCTAAAAAAATTCTTGTATACTGTGGGGAACTGAAAGACAGAGGTAACAAAAAAAATGAGGTCACTCCCACTTCGTATGAAGAAGTTATGAGCAAAATAGTTGAAAAAGATTTTACACAAAACCTTTGGGGACAAAGAGACTTATATAAGTAGACAATATTTATAATAAGGGGTATTTTGAGTTTGGTGCCTATAAAATGGCACACCTTTGCCTTTGGTACCTAACTTTGTCGGAATTTGAGTTTGGTGTGGGTCCCAACCAAGCAGTTGACTTAACGGATGACTGGTGGACCGTTCACAAGCTGTGTTGGAGCACAACTTGTTGCTCGTCCCCCCGCCAAATTTTGTAAATAAATACGTGTCTTTGTGAATAATTGTTTAAACAATCATTATTTAGTTTAACTAGTTCACTAACACGGACCACGGTAGGGAAATCTCTCTAGATCATTTTCCAAACACGTTACGAGCGTTCCAGAGAAATAAGGCTGACTTATCTGACTGCCATGATAACTATGGATTTACATAAAGTGGAAACAAATTTATTAATGCAATAATGATTAATTTGAAAAATGAATAGGGTCATTTACATGGATTCATTTGTTCAATACAATAATGGTTAGTTTGAAGGTTTAAGGAAACGATTATTGAGGTTTACATGAGAGATAGATTTTGGATAATTTACCGGTAAACAATGAAGGGAGCTATGCTTATGCTTTGGATTTAATTTTGTGTAAACAGGTGGTCATATGAGAAAATAACAGTAGCTCAGTGTATGATTTGAGATTAGCAATGAAAGAAGATGGCAATGGTATTAAGAGTGGAACCTAAAACCTCGATAATAGAAATCAACAACTCTTATTTCTCAAACATGGAGTATGTAGAAGATAAGGCGCAGTTAGTGAATGAAACGGAGTTTATAATTTTATTAGACTTTTCAAATTTTTAACTCTAAATTGGATGGTCAACACGGTCAATCAACGCCAATTCGTTGACTGGGCACCAAACCCAGATATTGACAAAGTTAGGCACCAAACGCGAAAGTGTACCATTTTATAGGCACCAAACTCGAAATATCCCTTCTAATAATGAACTTCTAATCTCTTAAAAAGGTCAAATATTACCTATAATAAAACATGGAAAGTAGGAGATAAGGTTTGCAACCGTCAATAACTTCTCAACGATTCTGGGATCTTCTTTAAGCTAGATAATCATTGAAAAATTTGAATAAAATACCATAAACACAAATGACTCAAGGAAGTCCGTAGGCTTCGTTAGATGTCGGGACTCTATGATCAAGACCAAATCATGAAAAAAAAAAGACTCCCTTTTAATAGAAAATTTTCAGAAAAAATATTTCCTGCACAAATTACATGTCTAGAGGCTTGAGAGTTGAAAAATGCTTGCATTTTGGATGCATTGACTCAAGGAAGTCTAATGACTTCGTTAGAAGTCGAAATCCTTTTTTTAAAACCAAACTATAAACTAGATAAACTCATTTTTATTAGAAAATTTTCTAAAAAATGATTGTGGTAAAAAATAATACATTTAAAGGCTCTACATGTTATCCAAATTGTATTTCTACGTATGTTGATTCCAAAAATAAAGAGGGAAGTCATCCTTTACATTGAAAATAAGGATGAAACACCAATTGCTAAGCGTCCAAATCCTAAATTTTTTTCCTGTATACTGTGGGGAACTGAAAGACAGAGGTAACAGAAAAAGAATGAGGCCATTCCCACTTCGTATGAAGAGGTTATGAGCAAAATAGTCGAAAAAGAGATTGCACAAAACCTTGGGAGACAAAGAGAGTTATATAAGTAGACAATATTTGTAATAAGGGATATTTTGAGTTTGGTGCTTATAAAATGGCACACATTTGCCTTTGGTAGCTAACTTTGTCGGAATTTCAGTTTCGTGTGGGTCCCAACCAAGCAGTTGACTTAAGGGATGACTGGTGGACCGTTCACAAGCTGTGTTGGAGCACAACTTGTTGCTCGGCCCCCCGCAAACTTTTGTAAATAAATACATGTCTTTGTGAATAATCTTTTAAACAATATTTATTTAATTTAACTAATTCACTAACACGGACCACATTAGGGAAATCTCTCTAGAGCATTTTTCAAACACGTTACGAGCGTTCCATAGAAATAAGGCTGACATAATCTGATTGCCATGGTAACTATGAATTTACAGAAAATGGAAAAAAATTTAATTAAGAAAATAATTATTAATTTGAAAAATGAATAGATTCATTTACATGGACTCATTTGTTCAATACAATAATGGTTAGTTTGAAGGTTTAAGGAAACGATTACTGGGGTTTACATGAGAGATAGATTTTAGATGATTTACGGTAATAATGAAGGGAGCTATGCTTATACTTTGGATTTAATTTTGTGAAAACTAATGGTCATAGGATGGTCAACACGCTCAATCAACGTTAATTCGTTGACTGGGCACCAAACTCAGATTTTGACAAAGTATGGCACCAAACGCAAAAGTGTACAATTTTATAGGCACCAAACTCAAAATATCCTTTCAAATAATGAACTTCTAATCTCTTAAAAAAGATCATAGATTACCTATAATAAAACATGTAAAGAAGGAGATAAGGTTTGCAACCGTGAATAACCTCTTAACGATTCTAGTATCTTCTTTAAGCTAGATAATTATTGCAAAATTTGAATAAAATATCATAAACACAAATGACTCAAGGAAGTCCGCCGGTTTCGTTAGAAGTCGGAACTCTATGATCAAGACCAAATCAGGAACAAAAAAGACTCCCCTTTAATAAAAGATGTTTAGAAAAAATATTTTCGTCACAAATTACATGTCTAGAGGCTTGAGAGTCGAAAAAATCTTGCATTTTGGATGCATTCACTCAAGGAAGTCTCGTGATTTCGTTAGAATTCGAAATCCTTTTTTTTTGAAAACAACTATAAACTAGATAAACTCAGTTTTATTATAAAATTTTCTAAAAAATAAATGCGGTAAAAATAATACATTTAAAGACTCTACATGTTATGCAAATTGCATTTCTACGTATGTTGATTCCAAAAATATAGAGGGAAGTCATCCTTTACATTGAAAATAAGGATGAAATACCAATTGTTAACCGTCCAAATCCTAAAAAATTTCCTGTATACTGTGGGGAACTGAAAGACAAAGGTAACAGAAAACGAATGAGGTCATTCCCACTTTGTATGAAGAAGTTATGAGCAAAATAGTCGAAAAAGAGATTACACAAAACCTTGGGGACAAAGAGAGTTATATAAGTAGATAATATTTGTAATAAGGGATATTTTGAGTTTGGTTCCTATAAAATGGCACACCTTTGCCTTTGGTACCTAACTTTGTCAGAATTTGAGTTTGGTGAGGATCCTAATCAAGCAGTTGATTTATCGGATGACTAGTGGACTGTTCACAAGCTGTGTTGGAGTACAACTTGTTGCTCGGCCACCCGCCAACTTTTGTAAATAAATATGTGTCTTTGTGAATTATTGTTTAAACAATCATTATTTAATTTATCTAGTTCACTAACACGGACCACGGTAGGGAAATCTCTCTAGATCATTTTCCAAACACGTTACGAGCGTTCCAGAGAAATAAGGCTGACTCATCTGACTGCCATGATAACTATGAATTTACCTAAAATGGAAACAAATCTAATTAATACAATAATGATGAATTTGAAAAATGAATAGGGTCATTTACATGGATTCATTTGTTCAATAAAATAATGGTTAGTTTGAAGATTTAAGGAAACGATTGTTGGGGTTTACATGAGAGATAGATTTTGGATGATTTACTAGTAAACAATGAAAGGAGCTATGCTTATACTTTGGATTTAATTTTGTGTAAACAGTTTATCATATGAGAAAATAACAGTAGCTCAGTGTATGATTTGAGATTTGCAATGAAAGAAGATGGCAATAGTATTAAGAGTGGAACCTAAAACCTCGTGAATGAAAATCAACAAGTCTGATTTCTCAAACATGGAGTATGTAGAAGATAAGGCCCAGTTAGTGAATAAAACGGAGTTTAAAATTTTATTAGATATATCACATTTTTTACTCTAAATTGGATGGTCAACACGGTCAATCAACGCCTATTCGTTGACTAGGCACCAAACTCGGATATTTACAAAGTTAGGCACCAAACACAAAATTGTACCATTTTATAGGCACCAAACTCGAAATATCCCTTCTAATAATGAACTTCTAATCTTTTAAAAAGGTCATAGATTACCTATAATAAAACATGGAAAGATGGTGATAAGGTTTGCAACCGTTAATAACTTCTCAACGATTATGGGATCTTCTTTAAGCTAGATAATCATGGCAAAATTTGAATAAAATACCATAAACACAAATGACTCAAGGAATTCCGCAGGCTTTGTTAGATGTCGGAACTCTATGATCAAGACCAAATCATGAAACAGAAAGACTCCCATTTAATAGAAAAATTTCAGAAAAAATATTTCCTGCACAAATTACATGTCTAGAGGCTTGAGAGTCGAAAAAAGCTTGCATTTTGGATACATTGACTCAAGGAAGTCCAGTGACTTTGTTAGAAGTCGAAATCCTTTTTAAAAACCAAACTATAAACTAGATAAACTCATCTTTAGTATAAAATTTTCTAAAAAATGATTGTGGTAAAAAATAATACATTTAAGGCTCTACATGTTATCCAAATTGCATTTCTACGTATGTTGATTCCAAAAATAAAGAGGGAAGTCATCCTTTACATTGAAAATAAGGATGAAACACCAATTTCTAAGCGTCCAAATCCTAAATTTATTCCTGTAAACTGAGGGGAATCGAAAGACAGAGGTAACAGAAAAAGAATGAGGTAATTCCCACTTCGTATGAAGAAGTTATGAGCAAAATAATCGAAAAAGAGATTACACAAAACCTTGGGGGACAAAGAGAGTTATATTAGTAGACAATATTTATATTAAGGGGTATTTTGAGTTTGGTGCCTATAAAATGGCACACCTTTGCCATTGGTACCTAACTTTGTCGGAATTTTAATTTGGTGTGGGTCCCAACCAAGCAGTTGACTTAACGGATGACTGGTGGACCGTTCACAAGCTGTGTTGGAGCACAACTTGTTGCTCGGCCACCCGCCAACTTTTGTAAATAAATACGTGTCTTGGTGAATTATTGTTTATACAATCATTATTTAATTTAACTAGTTCACAAACACGGACCACGGTAGGGAAATCTCTCTAGATCATTTTTCAAACACGTTACGAGCGTTCCAGAGAAATAAGGCTGACTTATCTGACTGCCATGATAACTATGGATTTACATAAAATGGAAACAAATTTAATTAATACAATAATGATTAATTTGAATAATGAATAGGGTCATTTATATGGATTCATTTGTTCAATACAATAATGGTTAGTTTGAAGGTTTAAGGAAACGAATGAATCCATGTTGTATTCATTAACTCAAAAGATAAGGTGCAGTCTACTTATATAACCATGTTGAATCCATGTTAGTTTGTACAATAATAGACTTGTTGAATTCATTCGTTTCCTTAAACCTTCAAACTAACCATTATTGTATTGAATAAATGAATCCATGTAAGTGACCCTATTCATTTTTCAAATTAATCATTATTGTATTAATTAGATTTGTTTCCATTTTATGTAAATCCATAGTTATCATGGCAGTCAGATAAGTCTGCCTTATTTCTCTGGAACGCTCGTAACGTGTTTGGAAGATGATCTAGAGAGATTTCCCTACCTTGGTCCGTGTTAGTGAACTAGTAAAATTAAATAATGATTGTTTTAACAATTATTCACAAAGACACATATTTATTTATAAAAGTTGGCGGGGGGCCGAGCAACAAGTTGTGCTCCAACACAACTTGTGAACGGTCCACCAGTCATCCCTTAAGTCAACTGCTTGGTTGGGACCTACACTAAACTCAAATTCCTACAAAGTTAGGTACCAAAGGCAAAGGTGTGCCATTTTATAGGCACCAAACTCAAAATACCCCTTATTATAAATATTTTCTACTTATATAACGCTCTTTGTCCCCAAGGTTTTGTGTAATCTCTTTTTCGACTATTTTGCTCATAACTTCTTCATACGAAGTGGGAATGACCTCATTCTTTTTCTGTTACTTCTGTCTTTCAGTTCCTCACAGTATACAAGAAAAGATTTAGGATTTGGACGCTTAGCAATTGATGTTTCATCCTTATTTTCAATGTAAAGGATGACTTCCCTCTTTATTTTTGGAATCAACATACGTAGAAATGCAATTTGGATAACATGTAGAGCCTTTAAATGTATTATTTTTTACCGAATTTATTTTTTAGAAAATTTTATAATAAAACTGAGTTTATTTAGTTTATAGTATGTTTTTTAAAATAAAGGATTTCGAATTCTAACGAAGTGACTAGACTTCCTTGAGTCAATGCATCCAAAATGCAAGATTTCTTCGACTCTCAAGCCTCTAGACATGTAATTTGTGACGGAAATATTTTTTATAAACATTTTTTATTGAAGGGGAGTCTTTCTTGTTCATGATTTGGTCTTGATCACAGAGTTCCGACATCTAACTAAGCCAGTGGACTTCCTTGAGTCATTTGTGTTTATGATATTTTATTCAAATTTTGCAATGATTATCTAGCTTAAAGAAGATCCTAGAATCGTTAGGAGGTTATCTCCTTCTTTACATGTTTTATTATAGTTAATCTATGACCTTTTTAAGAGATTAGAAGTTCATTGTTTGAAGGGATATTTTGAGTTTGGTGCCTATAAAATTGTACACTTTTGCGGTTGGTGCCTAACTTTGTCAAAATTTGAGTTTGGTGCCCAGTCAAAGAATTGACGTTAATTGAGCGTGTTGACCATCATATTTAGAGTTAAATTGTGAAATGAGTAACCAAATTCTAAACTTCGTTTTATTCACTAACTGCACCTTATCTTCTACATACTCAATGTTTGACAAATGAGAGTTGTTGATTTTCATTCACGATGTTTTTGGTTCCACTCTTAATACTATCGCCATCTTCTTTCATTGCTAATCTCAAATCATATACTGAGATACTTTTATTTTCTCATATGACCATTAGTTTACAAAAAATTACATCCAAAGTATAAGCATATCTCCCTTCATTGTTTACCCGTAAATCATCCAAAATCTCTCTCATGTATACCCCAATAATCATTTTCTTAAACCTTCAAACTAACCATTATTGTATTGAACAAATGAGTCCATGTAAATGACTCTATTCATTTTTCAGATCAATCATTATTGTATTTATTGAATTTTTTTTCCATTTTCATTAAAACCATAGTTACCATGGAAATCGGATTATGTCAGCCTTATTTCTCTGGAACGCTCGTAACGTGTTTGAAAAATGCTCTAGAGAGATTTCCCTACCGTGGCCGGTGTTGGTGAATTAGTTAAATTAAATAATAATTGTTTAAACAATTATTGACAAAGACACGTATTTATTTACAAAAGTTGGCAGGGGCAGAGCAACAAGTTTTGCTCTAACAAAGCTTGTGAACGGTCAACCAGTCATTCGATA
>NW_020648749.1:231405-345281 GCF_003573695.1 Papaver somniferum
CCCCCCCCCCCGCCAACTTTTGTAAATAAATAGTGTCTTTGTCAATAATTGTTTAAACAATAATTTTTTTTAATTTAACTAATCACCAACACAGACGACGATAGGGAAATCTCTCTAGAACATTTTTCAAACACATTACGAGCGTTCCAGAGAAATAAGGCTGCCTTATCTGACTGCCAAGATAACTATGGATTTAAATAAAATGGAAACAAGTTTAATTAATACAATAATGATTAATTTGAAAAATTAATAGGGTCATTTATTAGACATTTCACATTTTTAACTCTAAATTGGATGTCAACACGGTCAATCAACGCCAATTCATTGACTGGGCACCAAACTCAGATTTTGACAAATTTAGGCACCAAAAGCAAAAGTGTGCCATTTTAGAGGCTTGAGAGTCGAAAAACGCTTGCATTTTGGATGCATTGACTCAAGGAAGTCCAGTGACTTCGTTTGAAGTCGAAATCCTTTTTTTAAAGCCAAACTATAAACTAGATAAATTCATTTTTATTATAAAAATTTCTAAAAAATGATTGTGGTAAAAAATAATAAATTTAAAGGCTCTACATGTTATCCAAATTGCATTTCTAGTATGTTGATTCCAAAAATAAAGAGGGAAGTCATCCTTTACATTGAAAATAAGGATGAAACACCAATTTCTAAGCGTCCATATCCTAAAAATTTTCCTGTATACTGTGGGGAACTGAAAGACAGAGGTGACGGAAAAAGAATGAGGTCATTCCCACTTCGTATGAAGAAGTTATGAGCAAAATAGTCGAAAAAGAGATTACACAAAACCTTGGGGGACAAAGAGAGTTATATAAGTAGACAATATTTACAATAAGGGGTATTTTGAGTTTGGTGCCTATAAAATGGCACACCTTTTCCTTTGGTACCTAATTTTGTCGAAATTTGAGTTTGGTGTGGGTCCCAATCAAGCAGATGACTTAACGGATGACTGGTGGACCATTCACAAGCTGTGTTGGAGCACAACTTGTTGCTCGGACCCCCGCCAAATTTTGTAAATAAATACGTGTCTTTGTGAATAATTGTTTAAACAATCATTATTTAATTTAACTAGTTCACTAACAGGGACCACGGTAGGGAAATCTCTCTAGATCATTTTCCAAACACGTTATGAGCGTTCCAGAGAAATAAGGCTGACTTATCTGACTGCCATGATAACTATGGATTTACATAAAATGGAAACAAATTTAATTAATACAATAATGATTAATTTGAAAAATGAATAGGGTAATTTACATGGATTCATTTTTTCAATACAATAATGGTTAGTTTGAAGGTTTAAGGAAACGATTATTGGGGTTTACATGAGAGATAGATTTTGGATGATTTACCGATAAACAATGAAGGGAGATATGCTTATACTTTGGATTTAATTTTGTTAAACAGGTGATCATGTGAGAAAATAACAGTATCTCAGTATATGATTTTATATTAGCAATGAAAGAAGATGGCAATGGTATTAAGAGTGGAACCTAAAACCTCGTGAATAAAAATCAACAACTTTGATTTCTCAAACATGGAGTATGTAGAAGATAAGGCGCAGTTAGTGAATAAAACGGAGTTCAGAAATTTATTAGACATTTCACATTTTTAACTCTAAATTGGATGGTCAACACGGTCAATCAACGCCAATTCATTGACTGGGCACCAAATTCAGATATTGACAAAGTTTGGCACCAAACTCGAAATATCCCTTCTAATAATGAACTTCTAATCTTTGAAAAAGGTCATTCATTACCTATAATAAAACATGGAAAGAAGGAGATAAGGTTTTCAACCGTTAATAACTTCTCAACGATTATGGGATCTTCTTTAAGCTAGATAATCATTGCAAAATTTGAATAAAATACCATAAACACAAATGACTCAAGGAAGTCCGCATGCTTCGTTAGATGTCGGAACTCTATGATCAAGACCAAATCATGAAACAAAAAGACTCCCCTTTAATAGAAAATTTTCAGAAAAAATATTTCCTACACTAATTACATGTCTAGAGGCTTGAGAGTCGAAAAAAGCTTGCATTTTGGATGCATTGGCTCAAGGAAGTCCAGTGAGTTCGTTAGAAGTCGAAATTCCTTTTTTAAAACCAAACTATAAACTAGATAAACTCATTTTTATTATAAAATTTTCTAAAAAATGATTAGGGTAAATAATAATACATTTAAAGGCTCAAAATGTTATCCAAATTGCATTTCTACGTATGTTGATTCCAAAAATAAAGAGGGAAGTCATCCTTTACATTGAAAATAAAGATGAAACACCAAGTACTAAGCGTCCAAATCCTAAAAATATGGGGAACTGAAAGACAGAGGTAAAAGAAAAAGAATGAGGTCATTCCCACTTCGTACGAAGAAGTTATGAGCAAAATAGTCGAAAAAGAGATTACACAAAACCTTGGGGGACAAATAGAGTTAGGAATTTGAGTTTGGTGTGGGTCCCAACCAAGCAGTTGACTTAACCGATGACTGGTGGACCGTTCACAAGCTGTGTTGGAGCACAACTTGTTGCTCGGCCCCCTGCCAACTTTTGTAAATAAATACATGTCTTTGTGAATAATTGTTTCAACAATCATTATTTAATTTAATTAGTTCACTAACACGGACCACGGTAGGGAAATCTCTCTAGATCATTTTCCAAATACGTTACGAGTGTTCCAGAGAAATAAGGCTGACTTATCTGACTGCCATGATAATTATGGATTTACATAAAATGAAAACAAATTTAATTAATACAATAATTAATAATTTGAAAAATGAATAGGGTCATTTACATGGATTCATTTGTTCCATACAATAATGGTTAGTTTGAAGGTTTAAGGAAACGATTATTGGGGTTTACATTTGAGATAGATTTTGGATGATTTACGGGTAAACAATGAAGGGAGCTATGCTTATACTTTGGATTTAATTTTGTGTAAACAGGTGGTCATATGAGAAAATAACAGTAGCTCAGTATATGATTTTAGATTAGCAATGAAAGAATATGGCAATGGTATTAAGAGTGGAACATAAAACCTCGTGAATGAAAATCAACAATTCTCATTTCTCAAACATGGAGTATGTAGAAGATAAGGCACAATTAGTGAATAAAACGGAGTTTAGAATTTTATTAGACATTTAACATGTTTAACTCTAAATTGGATGGTCTACACGGTGTCAATCAACGCCAATTCGTTGACTAGGCACCAAACTCAGATATTGACAAAGTTAGGCACCAAACGCGAATGTTTACCATTTTATAGGCACCAAACTCGAAATATATCTTCTAATAATGAACTTCTAGTCTATTAAAAAGGTCATATATTACCTATAATAAAACATGGAAAGAAGGAGATAAGGTTTGCAACCGTTAATAACTTCTCAACGATTATGGGATCTTCTTTAAGCTAGATAATCATTACAAAATTTGAATAAAATACCATAAACATAAATGACTCAAGGAAGTCCACAGGCTTCGTTAGATGTTGGAACTCTATAATCAAGACCAAATCATGAACAGAAAGACTCCCCTCTAATAGAAAATTTTCAGAAAAAATATTTCATGCACAAATTACATGTCTAGAGGCTTGAGAGTCGAAAAAAGCTTGCATTTTGGATGCATTGACTCAAGGAAGTCCACTGACTTCGTTAGAAGTCGAAATCCTTTTTATTAAAACCAAACTATAAACTAGATAAACTCATTTTTATTATAAAATTTTCTAAAAAATTATTGTGGTAAAAAATAATACATTTAAAGGATCTACATGTTATCCAAATTGCATTTCTACGTATGTTGATTCCAAAAATAAAGAGGGAAGTCATCCTTTACATTTAAAATAAGAATGAAACACCAATTGCTAAGCGTCCAAATCCTAAAAACTTTCCTGTATACTGTGGGGAACTGAAAGACAGAGGTAACAGAAAAAGAATGAGGTCATTCCCACTTCGTATGAAGAAGGTATGAGCAAAATCGTCGAAAAAGAGATTACACAAAACTTTGGGGGACAAAGAGATTTATATAAGTATACAATCTTTATAATATGGGTTATTTTGAGTTTGATGCCTATAAAATGCAACACCTTTTCCTTTGGTACATAACTTTGTCGGCATTTGAGTTTGGTATAGGTCCCAACCAAGCAGTTGACTTAACAGATGACTGGTGGACCGTTCACAAGCTGTGTTGGAGCACAACTTGTTGCTCGGCCCCCCGCCAACTTTTGTAAATGAATACGTGTCTTTTTGAATAATTGTTTAAACAATCATTATTTAATTTAACTAGGACACTAACACGGACCACGGTAGGGAAATCTCTCTAGATCATTTTCCTAACACGTTACGAGCGTTCCAGAGAAATAAGGATGACTTATCTGACTGCCATGATAACTATGGATTTACATAAAATGGAAACAAATTTAATTAATACAATAATGATTAATTTGAAAAATGAATAGGGTCATTTACATGGATTAATTTGTTCAATACAATAATAGTTAGTTTGAAAGTTTAAGGAAACGATTATTGGGGTTTACATGAGAGATAGATTTTTGGTTATTTACGGGTAAACAATGAAAGGAGCTCTGCTTATACTTTGGATTTAATTTTGTGTAAACAGGTGGTCATATGAGAAAATAACAGTAGCTCAGTGTATGATTTGAGATTAGCAATGAAATAAGATGGCAATGGTATTAAGAGTGGGACCTAAAACCTCGTGAATGAAAATCAACAACTCCTATTTCTCAAACATGGAGTATGTAGAAGATAGGGTGCAGTTAGTAAATAAAACGGAGATAGAATTTTATTAGACATTTCACATTTTTAACTCTAAATTGGATGGTCAACACGGTCAATCAACGCCAATTCGTTGACTGGGCACCAAACTCAGATATTGACAAAGTTAGGTACCAAACGCGAAAGTGTACCATTTTATATGCACCAAACTCGAAATATCCCTTCTAATAATGAACTTCTAATCCTTTAAAAAGGTCATACATTACCTATAGTAAAACATGGAAATAAGGAAATAAGGTTTGCAACCGTTAATAAATTCTCAACGATTATGGGATCTTCTTTAAGCTAGATAATCATCGCAAAATTTGAATAAAATACCATAAACACAAATGACTCAAGGAAGTCCGCAGGCTTCGTTAGATGTCGCAACTCTATGATCAAGAACAAATCATTAAACAGAAAGACTCCCCTTTAATAGAAAATTTTCAGAAACAATATTTCCTGCACAAATTAAATGTCTAGAGGTTTGAGATTCGAAAAAAGCTTGCATTTTGGATGCATTGACTCAAGGAAGTCCAGTGACTTTGTTAGAAGTCGAAATCCTTTTTTTAAAACCAAACTATAAACTAGATAAACTCATTTTTATTATAAAATTTTCTAAAAAATGATTGTGGTTAAAAATAATATATTTAAAGGCTCTACATGTTATCTAAATTGCATTTCTACGTGTGTTGATTCCAAAAATAAAGAGGGAAGTCATCCTTTACATTGAAAATAAGAATGAAACACCAATTACTAAGCGTCCAAATCCTAAAATTTTTCCTGTATACTTTGGGGAACTGAAAGACAGAGGTAACAGAAAAATAATGAGGTCATTCCCACTTCGTATGAAGAAGTTATGAGAAAAATAGTCTAAAAAGAGATTACACAAACCCTTGGGGGACAAAGAGAGTTATATAAGTAGACAATATTTATAATAAGGGGTATTTTGAGTTTGGTGCCTATAAAATGGCACACCTTTTCCTTTGGTACCTAACTTTGTCGGAATTTGAGTTTGGTGTGGGTCCCAACCAAGCAGTTGACTTAACAGATGACTGGTGGACCGTTCACAAGCTGTGTTGGAGCACAACTTGTTGCTCGCTCCCCCGCCAAATTTTGTAAATAAATACGTCTCCTTGTGAATAATTGTATGTACAATCATTATTTAATTTAACTAGTTCACTAACACGGACCACGGTATGGAAATCTCTCTATATCCTTTTCCAAACACGTTACGAGCGATCCAGAGAAATAAGGCTGACTTATATGACTGCCATGATAACTATGGATTTACATAAAATGGAAACAAATTTAATTAATACAATAATGATTAATTTGAAAAATGAATAGGGTCATTTACATGGATTAATTTGTTCAATACAATAATAGTTAGTTAGAAAGTTTAAGGAAACGATTATTGGGGTTTACATGAGAGATAGATTTAGGGTTATTTACGGGTAAACAATGAAAGGACCTCTGCTTATACTTTGGATTTAATTTTGTGTAAACAGGTGGTCATATGAGAAAATAACAGTAGCTCAGTGTATGATTTGAGATTAGCAATGAAAGAAGATGGCAATGGTATTAAGAGTGGGACCTAAAACCTCGTGAATGAAAATCAACAACTCCCATTTCTCAAACATGGAGTATGTAGAAGATAGGGTGCAGTTAGTAAATAAAACGGAGATAGAATTTTATTAGACATTTCACATTTTTAACTCTAAATTGGATGGTCAACACGGTCAATCAACGCCAATTCGTTGACTGGGCACCAAACTCAGATATTGACAAAGTTAGGTACCAAACGCGAAACTGTACCATTTTATATGCACCAAACTCGAAATATCCATTCTAATAATGAACTTCTAATCTTTTAAAAAGGTCATACATTACCTATAATAAAACATTGAAATAAGGAAATAAGGTTTGCAACCGTTAATAAATTCTCAACGATTATGGGATCTTCTTTAAGCTAGATAATCATCGCAAAATTTGAATAAAATACCATAAACACAAATGACTCAAGGAAGTCCGCAGGCTTCGTTAGATTTCGGAACTCTATGATCAAGAACAAATCATTAAACAGAAAGACTCCCCTTTAATAGAAAATTTTCAGAAAAAATATTTCCTGCACAAATTAAATGTCTAGAGGTTTGAGATTCGAAAAAAGCTTGCATTTTGGATGCATTGACTCAAGGAAGTCCAGTGACTTTGTTAGAAGTCGAAATCCTTTTTTTAAAACCAAACTATAAAATAGATAAACTCATTTTTATTATAAAATTTTCTAAAAAATGATTGTGGTCAAAAATAATATATTTAAAGGCTCTACATGTTATCTAAATTGCATTTCTACGTGTGTTGATTTCAAAAATAAAGAGGGAAGTCATCCTTTACAGTGAAAATAAGAATGAAACACCAATTACTAAGCGTCCAAATCCTAAAAGTTTTCCTGTATACTTTGGGGAACTGAAAGACAGAGGTAACAGAAAAAGAATGAGGTCATTCCCACTTCGTATGAAGAAGTTATGAGAAAAATAGTCTAAAAAGAGATTACACAAACCCTTGGGGGACAAAGAGAGTTATATAAGTAGACAATATTTATAATAAGGGGTATTTTGAGTTTGGTGCCTATAAAATGGCACACCTTTTCCTTTGGTACCTAACTTTGTCGGAATTTGAGTTTGGTGTGGGTCCCAACCAAGCAGTTGACTTAACAGATGACTGGTGGACCGTTCACAAGCTGTGTTGGAGCACAACTTGTTGCTCGCTCCGCCGCCAAATTTTGTAAATAAATACGTCTCCTTGTGAATAATTGTATATACAATCATTATTTAATTTAACTAGTTCACTAACACGGACCACGGTATGGAAATCTCTCTATATCCTTTTCCAAACACGTTACGAGCGATCCAGAGAAATAAGGCTGACTTATATGACTGCTATGATAACTATGGATTTACATAAAATGGAAACAAATATAATTAATACAATAATGATTAATTTGAAAAATGAATATGGTCATTTACATGGATTCATTTGTTCAATGGTTAGTTTGAAGGTTTAAGGAAACGATTATTGGGGTTTACATGAGAGATAGATTTTGGATGATTTATCGGTAAACAACGAAGGGAGCTATGCTTATACTTTGGATTTAATTTTGTGTAAACAGGTGGTCATATGAGAAAATAACAGTAGCTCAGTGTATGATTTGAGATTAGCAATGAAAGAAGATGGCAATGATATTAAGAGTGGGACTTAAAACCTCGTGAATGAAAATCAACAACTCTCATTTCTCAAACATGGAGTATGTAGAAGATAGGGTGCAGTTAGTGAATAAAATGGAGTTTAGAATTTTATTAGACATTTCACATTTTTAACTCTAAATTTGATGGTCAACACGGTCAATCAACACCAATTCGTTGACTGGGCACCAAACTCAGATATTGACAAAGTTAGGCACCAAACGTGAAAGTGTACCATTTTACAGGCACCAAACTCGAAATATCCCTTCTAATAATGAACTTCTAATCTTTTAAAAAGGTCATACATTACCTATAATAAACACATGGAAAGAAGGATATAAGGTTTGCAACCGTTAATAACTTCTCAACGATTATGGGATCTTCTTTAAGCTAGATAATCATCGCAAAATTTGAATAAAATACCATAAACACAAATGACTCAAGGAAGTTCGCAGGCTTCGTTAGATGTCAGAACTCTATGATCAAGACCAAATCATGAAACAGAAAGACTCCCCTTTAATCGAAAATTTTCAGAAAAAAATATTTCCTGCACAAATTACATGTCTAGAGGCTTGAGAGTCGAAAAAAGCTTTCATTTTGGATGCATTGACTCAAGGAAGTCCAGTGACTTCGTTAGAAGTCGAAATCCTTTTTTTAAAACCAAACTATAAAATAGATTAACTCATTTATATTATAAAAATTTCTAAAAAATGATTGTGGTAAAAAATAATATATTGAAAGGCTTTACATGATATCCAAATTGCATTTCTACGTATGTTGATTCCAAAAATAAAGAGGGAAGTCATCCTTTACATTGAAAATAAGAATGAAACACCAATTAATAAGCGTCCAAATCCTAAAATTTTTCCTGTATATTATGGGGAACTGAAAGACAGAGGTAACAAAAAAAGAATGAGGTCATTCCCACTTCGTATGAAGAAGTTATGAGCAAAATAGTCGAAAAAGAGATTACACAAACCCTTGGGGGACAAAGAGAGTTATATAAGTAGACAATATTTATAATAAGGAGTATTTTGAGTTTGGTGCCTATAAAATGGCAAACCTTTTCCTTTGGTACCTAACTTTGTCGGAATTTGAGTTTGGTGTGGGTCCCAACCAAGCAGTTGACTTAATGGATGACTGGTGGACCGTTCACAAGATGTGTTGGAGCACAACTTGTTGCTCGTCCCCCCGCCAACTTTTGTAAATAAATACGTGTCTTTGTGAATAATTGTTTAAACAATCATTATTTAATTTAACTAGGACACTAACACTGACCACGGTAGGGAAATCTCTCTAGATCCTTTTCCAAACACGTTACGAGCGTTCCAGAGAAATAAGGCTGACTTATCTGACTGCCATGATAACTATGGATTTACATAAAGTGGAATAAAATTTAATTAATACAATAATGATTAATTTTAAAAATGGATAGGATCATTTACATGGATTCATTTGTTCAATACAATAATGGTTAGTTTGAAGGTTTAAGGAAACAATTATTGGTGTTTACATGAGAGATAGATTTTGGATGATTTACCGGTAAACAATGAAAGGAGCTCTGCTTATACTTTGGATTTAATTTTGTGTAAACAGGTGGTCATATGAGAAAATAACAGTACCTCAGTGTATGATTTGAGATTAGCAATGAAAGAAGATGGCAATGGTATTAAGATTGGGACCTAAAACCTCGTGAATGAAAATCAACAACTCCTGTTTCTCAAACATGGAGTATGTAGAAGATAGGGTGCAGTTATTAAATAAAACGGAGATAGAATTTTATTAGACATTTCACATTTTTAACTCTAAATTGGATGGTCAACACGGTCAATCAACGCCAATTCGTTGACTGGGCACCAAACTCAGATATTGACAAAGTTAGGTACCAAACGCGAAAGTGTACCATTTTATATTCACCAAACTCGAAATATCCCTTCTAATAATGAACTTCTAATCTTTTAAAAAGGTCATACATTACCTATAATAAAACATGGAAATAAGGAAATAAGGTTTGCAACCGTTAATAAATTCTCAACGATTATGGGATCTTCTTTAAGCTAGATAATCATCGCAAAATTTGAATAAAATACCATAAACACAAATGACTCAAGGAAGTCCGCAGGCTTCGTTAGATGTTGGAACTCTATGATCAAGAACAAATCATGAAACAGAAAGACTCCCCTTTAATAGAAAATTTTCAGAAAAAATATTTCCTGCACAAATTAAATGTCTAGAGGTTTGAGATTCGAAAAAAGCTTGCATTTTGGATGCATTGACTCAAGGAAGTCCAGTGACTTCGTTAGAAGTCGAAATCCTTTTTTTTTAAAACCAAACTATAAAATAGATAAACTAATTTATATTATAAAAATTTCTAAAAAATGATTGTGGTAAAAAATAATATATTGAAAGGCTTTACATGATATCCAAATTGCATTTCTACGTATGTTGATTCCAAAAATAAAAAGGGAAGTCATCCTTTACATTGAAAATAAGAATGAAACACCAATTAATAAGCGTCCAAATCCTAAAATTTTTCCTGTATATTATGGGGAACTGAAAGACAGAGGTAACAGAAAAAGAATGAGGTCATTCCCACTTCGTATGAAGAAGTTATGAGCAAAATAGTCGAAAAAGAGATTACACAAAACCTTGGGGGACAAAGAGAGTTATATAAGTAGACAATATTTATAATAAGGAGTATTTTGACTTTGGTGCCTAAAAAAGTCACACCTTTTCCTTTGGTACCTAACTTTGTCGGAATTTTAGTTTGGTGTGGGTCTCAACCAAGCAGTTGACTTAACGGATGACTGGTGGACAGTTCACAAGATGTGTTGGAGCACAACTTGTTGCTCGCTCCCCCGCCAAATTTTGTAAATAAATACGTCTCCTTGTGAATAATTGTATATACAATCATTATTTAATTTAACTAGTTCACTAACACGGACCACGGTATGGAAATCTCTCTATATCCTTTTCCAAACACGTTACGAACGATCCAGAGAAATAAGGCTGACTTATATGACTGCTATGATAACTATGGATTTACATAAAATGGAAACAAATTTAATTAATACAATAATGATTAATTTGAAAAATGAATATGGTCATTTACATGGATTCATTTGTTCAATGGTTAGTTTGAAGGTTTAAGGAAACGATTATTGGGGTTTACATGAGAGATACATTTTGGATGATTTATCGGTAAACAACGAAGGGAGCTATGCTTATACTTTGGATTTAATTTTGTGTAAACAAGTGGTCATATGAGAAAATAACAGTAGCTCAGTGTATGATTTGAGATTAGCAATGAAAGAAGATGGCAATGATATTAAGAGTGGGACTTAAAACCTCGTGAATGAAAATCAACAACTCTCATTTCTCAAACATGGAGTATGTAGAAGATAGGGTGCAGTTAGTGAATAAAATGGAGTTTAGAATTTTATTAGACATTTCATATTTTTAACTCTAAATTTGATGGTCAACACGGTCAATCAACACCAATTCGTTGACTGGGCACCAAACTCAGATGTTGACAAAGTTAGGCACCAAACGCGAAAGTATACCATTTTATAGGCACCAAACTCAAAATATCCATTCTAATAATGATCTTCTAATCTCTTAAAAAGGTCATAGATTACCTATAATAAAACATGGAAAGAAGGAGATAAGGTTTTCAACCGTTAATAATTCTCAACGATTATGGGATCTTCTTTAAGCTAGATAATCATCGCAAAATTTGAATAAAATACCATAAACACAAATGACTCAAGGAAGTTCGCAGGCTTCGTTAGATGTCAGAACTCTATGATCAAGACCAAATCATGAAACAGAAAGACTCCCCTTTAATCGAAAATTTTCAGAAAAAAATATTTCCTGCACAAATTACATGTCTAGAGGCTTGAGAGTCGAAAAAAGCTTTCATTTTGGATGCATTGACTCAAGGAAGTCCAGTGACTTCGTTAGAAGTCGAAATCCTTTTTTTAAAACCAAACTATAAAATAGATTAACTCATTTATATTATAAAAATTTCTAAAAAATGATTGTGGTAAAAAATAATATATTGAAAGGCTTTACATGATATCCAAATTGCATTTCTACGTATGTTGATTCCAAAAATAAAGAGGGAAGTCATCCTTTACATTGAAAATAAGAATGAAACACCAATTAATAAGCGTCCAAATCCTAAACTTTTTCCTGTATATTATGGGGAACTGAAAGACAGAGGTAACAAAAAAAGAATGAGGTCATTCCCACTTCGTATGAAGAAGTTATGAGCAAAATAGTCGAAAAAGAGATTACACAAACCCTTGGGGGACAAAGAGAGTTATATAAGTAGACAATATTTATAATAAGGAGTATTTTGAGTTTGGTGCCTATAAAATGGCACACCTTTTCCTTTGGTACCTAACTTTGTCGGAATTTGAGTTTGGTGTGGGTCCCAACCAAGCAGTTGACTTAACGGATGACTGGTGGACCGTTCACAAGATGTGTTGGAGCACAACTTGTTGCTCGTCCCCCCGCCAACTTTTGTAAATAAATACGTGTCTTTGTGAATAATTGTTTAAACAATCATTATTTAATTTAACTAGGACACTAACACTGACCACGGTAGGGAAATCTCTCTAGATCCTTTTCCAAACACGTTACGAGCGTTCCAGAGAAATAAGGCTGACTTATCTGACTTCCATGATAACTATGGATTTACATAAAGTGGAAACAAATTTAATTAATACAATAATGATTAATTTTAAAAATGGATAGGATCATTTACATGGATTCATTTGTTCAATACAATAATGGTTAGTTTGAAGGTTTAAGGAAACAATTATTGGTGTTTACATGAGAGATAGATTTTGGATGATTTACCGGTAAACAATGAAGGGAGCTATGCTTATACTTTGGATTTAATTTTGTGTAAACATGTGGTCGTATGAGAAAATAACAGTAGCTCAGTGTATGATTTGAGATTAGCAATGAAAGAAGATGGCAATGGTATTAAGAGTGGGACCTAAAACCTCGTGAATGAAAATCAACAACTCTCATTTCTCAAACATTGAGTATGTAGAAGATAGGGTGCAGTTAGTGAATAAAACGGAGTTTAGAATTTTATTAGACATTTCACATTTTGAACTCTAAATTGGATGGTCAACACGGTCAATCAACGTCAATTCGTTGACTGGGCACCAAACTCAGATATTGACAAAGTTAGGCACCAAACACGAAAGTGTACTATTTTATAGGCACCAAACTCGAAATATCCCTTCTAATAATGAACTTATAATCTTTTAAAAAGGTCATACATTACCTATAATAAAACATGTAAAGAAGGATATAAGGTTTGCAACAGTTAATAACTTCTCATCGATTATGGGATCTTCTTTAATCTAGATAATCATCGCATAAATTGAATAAAATACCATAAAAACAAATCACTCAAGGAAGTCCACAGGCTTCGTTAGATGTCGTAACTCTATGATCAAGACCAAATCACGAAATAGAAAGACTCCCCTTTAATAAAACAATTTCAGAAAAAATATTTCCTGCACAAATTTCATGTCTAGAGGCTTGAGAGTCGAAAAAAGCTTGCATTTTGGATGCATTGACTCAAGGAAGTCCAGTGACTTTTTTAGAAGTCGAAATCCTTTTATTAAAACCAAATTATAAACTAGATAAACTCATTTTTATTATAAAATTTTCTAAAAAATGATTTTGGTAAAAAATAATACATTTAAAGGCTCTACATGTTATCCAAATTGCATTTCTACGTACTTTGATTTTAAAAATAAAGAGGGAAGTCATCCTTTACATTGATAATAAGTTTGAAACACCAATTTCTAAGCGTCCAAATCCTAAATATTTTCCTGTATACTGTGGGAAACTGAAAGACAGAGGTAACATAAAAAGAATGAGGTCATTCCCACTTCGTATGAATTTATGAGCAAAATAGTCGAAAAATAGATTACACAAAACCTTGGGGGGACAAAGAGAGTTATATAAGTTGACAATATTTACATAAGAGGTATTCTGAGTTTGGTGCCTATAAAATGGCACACCTTTTCCTTTGGTACCTAACTTTTTCGGAATTTGAGTTTGGTGTGGGTCCCAACCAAGCAGTTGACTTAACGGATGACTGGTGGACCATTCACAAGCTGTGTTGGAGCACAACTTGTTGCTCGGCCCCCGCCAACTTTTGTAAATCAATACGTGTCTTTGTGAATAATTGTTTAAACAATCATTATTTAATTTAACTAGTTCACTAACACGGACCACGGTAGGGAAATCTCTCTAGAACCTTTTTCCAAACACGTTACGAGCGATCCAGAGAAATAAGGATGACTTATCTGACTGCCATGATAACTATGGATTTACATAAAGTGGAAACAAATTTAATTAATACAATAATGATTAATTTGAAAAATGAATAGGGTCATTTACATGGATTCATTTGGTCAATACAATAATGGTTAGTTTGAAGGTTTAAGGAAACAATTATTGGTGTTTACATGGGAGATAGATTTTGGATGATTTACCGGTAAACAATGAAGGGAGCTATGCTTATACTTTGGATTTAATTTTGTGTAAACAGGTGGTCATATGAGAAAATAACAGTATCTCAATGTATGATTTGAGATTAGCAATGAAAGAAGATGGCAATGGTATTAAGAGTGGAACCTAAAACCTCGTGAATGAAAATAAACAACTCTCATTTCTCAAACACGGAGTATGTAGAAGATAGGGTGCAGTGAGTGAATAAAACGGAGTTTAGAATTTTATTAGACATTTCATATTTTTTACTCTAAATTGGATGGTCAACACGGTCAATCAACACCAATTCGTTGACTGGGCACCAAACTCAGATATTGACAAAGTTAGGCACCAAACGCGAAAGTGTACCATTTTATAGGCACCAAACTCGAAATATCCCTATCAATAATGAACTTCTAATCTTTTAAAAAGGTCATACATTACCTATAATAAAACATGGAAAGATGGATATAAGGTTTGCAACCGTTAATAACTTCTCAACGATTATGGGATCTTCTTTAAGCTAGATAATCATCGGAAAAATTGAATAAAATACCATAAACACAAATCACTCAAGGAAGTCCACAGGCTTCGTTAGATGTTGGAACTCTATGATAAGGACCAAATCACGAAACAGAAAGACTCCCCTTTAATAGAAAATTTTCAGAAAAAAATATTTCCTGCACAAATTACATGTCTAGAAGCTTGAGAGTCGAAAAAAGCTTGCATTTTGGATGCATTGATTCAAGGAAGTCCTGTGACTTCGTTAGAAGTCGAGATCCTTTTTTTAAAACCAAACTATAAACTAGATAAACTCATTTTTATTATAAAATTTTCTAAAAAATGATTTTTGTAAAAAATAATACATTTAAAGGCTCTACATGTTATCCAAATTGCATTTCTACGTATGTTGATTCCAAAAATAAAGAGGGAAGTTATCCTTTGCATTGAAAATAAGGTTCAAACACCAATTGCTAAGGGTCCAAATCCTAAAAATTTTCCTGTATACTATGGGGAACTGAAAGACAGAGGTAACAGAAAAAGAATGAGGTCATTCCCACTTCGTATGAAGAAGTTATGAGCAAAATTGTCGAAAAAGAGATTACACAAAACCTTGGGGAACAAAGAGAGTTATATAAGTAGACAATATTTATAATAAGGGTATTTCGAGTTTGGTGCCTATAAATGGCACACCACACCTTTTCCTTTTGTACCTAACTTTGTCGGAATTTGAGTTTGGTGTGGGTCCCAACCAAGCAGTTGACCTAACAGATGACTGGAGGACCGTTCACAAGCTGTGTTGGAGCACAACTTGTTGCTCGGCCCCCCGCCAACTTTTGTAAATAAATACGTGTCTTTGTGAATAATTGTTTAAACAATCATTATTTAATTTAACTAGTTCACTATTACGGACCACGGTAGGGAAATATCTCTAGATCAATTTCCAAACACGTTACGAGCGTTCCAGAGAAATAAGGCTGACTTATCTGACTGCCATGATAACTATGGATTTACATAAAATGGAAACAAATTTAATTAATACATCAGTAATTTGAAAAATTAATAGGGTCATTTACATGGATTCATTTGTTCAATACAATAATGGTTAGTTTTAAGGTTTAAGGAAACGATTATTGGGGTTTACATGAGAGTTAGATTTTGGAAGATTTACCGGTAAACAATGAAGGGAGCCATGCTTATACTTTGGATTTAATTTTGTGTAAACAGGTGATCATATGAGAAAATAACAGTAGATCATTATATGATTTGAGATTAGCAATGAAAGAAGATGTAAATGGTATTAAGAGTGGAACCTAAAACCTCGTGAATGAAAATCAACAACTCCCATTTCTCAAACATGGAGTATGTAGAAGATAAGACGCAGTTAGTGAATAAAACGGAGTTTAGAATTATCTTAGATATTTCACATTTTTAACTTTAAATTGGATGGTCAACACGGTCAATCAACGCCAATTCGTTGACTGGGCACCAAACTCAGATATTGACAAAGTTAGGCACCAAACGCGAAAGTGTACCATTTTATAGGCACCAAACTCGAAATATCCCTTCTAATAATGATCTTCTAATCTCTTAAAAAGGTCATAGATTACCTATAATAAAACATGGAAAGAAGGAGATAAGGTTTTCAACCGTTAATAATTCTCAACGATTATGGGATCTTCTTTAAGCTAGATAATCATTTTAAAATTTGAATAAAATACCATAAACACAAATGACTCAAGGAAATCCGCAGGATTCGTTAGATGTCGGAACTCTATGATCAAGACCAAATCATGAAACAATAAGACTCCCCTTTAATAGAAAATTTTCAGAAAAAATATTTCCTGCACAAATTACATGTCTAGGGGCTTGAGAGTCGAAAAAAGCTTGCATTTTGGATGCATTGACTCAAGGAAGTCCAGTGACTTCGTTAGAAGTCGAAATCCTTTTTTTAAAACCAAATTATAAACTAGATAAACTCATTTTTATTATAAAATTTTCTAAAAAATTATTGTGGTAAAAAATAATACATTTAAAGGCTCTACATGTTATCCAAATTGCATTTCTACGTATGTTGATTCCAAAATAAAGAGGGAAGTCATCCTTTACATTGAAAATACGGTTGAAACAACAATTCCTAAGCGTCCAAATCCTAAAAAATTTCTGATATACTGTGGGGAACTGAAAGACAGAGGTAACAGAAAAAGAATGAGGTCATTCCCACTTCGTATGAAGAAGTTATGAGCAAAATAGTCGAAAAAGAGATTACACAAAACCTTGGGGGACAAAGAGAGTTATATAAGTAGAAAATATTTATAATAAGGGGTATTTTGAGTTTGGTGCCTATAAAATGGAACACCTTTTCCTTTGGTACCTAACTTTGTCCGAATTTGAGTTTGGTGTGGGTCCAACCAAGCAGTTGATCTAACAGATGACTGGTGGACCGTTCACAAGCTGTGTTGGAGCACAACTTGTTGCTCGGCCCCCCGCCAACTTTTGTAAGTAAATACATTTCTTTGTGAATAATTGTTTAAACAATCATTATTTAATTTAACTAGTTCACTATTACGGACCACGGTAGGGAAATATCTCTTGATCAATTTCCAAACACGTTACGAGCGTTCCAGAGAAATAAGGATGACTTATCTGACTCCCATGATAACTATGGATTTACATAAAATGGAAACAAATTTAATTAATACAATAATCAGTAATTTGAAAAATTAATAGGGTCATTTACATGGATTCATTTGTTCAATACAATAATGGTTAGTTTTAAGGTTTAAGGAAACGATTATTGGGGTTTACATGAGAGTTAGATTTTGGAAGATTTACCGGTAAACAATGAAGGGAGCCATGCTTATACTTTGGATTTAATTTTGTGTAAACAGGTGATCATATGAGAAAATAACAGTAGAATATATGATTTGAGATTAGCAATGAAAGAAGATGTCAATGGTATTAAGAGTGGAACCTAAAACCTCGTGAATGAAAATCAACAACTCTCATTTCTAAAACATGGAGTATGTAGAAGATAAGGCGTAGTTAGTGAATAAAACGAAGTTTAGAATTATCTTAGATATTTCACATTTTTAACTGTAAATTGGATGGTCAACACGGTCAATCAACGCCAATTCGTTGACTGGGCACCAAACTCAGATATTGAAAAAGTTAGGCACCAAACGCGAAAGTGTACCATTTTATAGGCACCAAACTCGAAATATCCCTTCTAATAATGATCTTCTAATCTCTTAAAAAGGTCATAGATTACCTATAATAAAACATGGAAAGAAGGAGATAAGGTTTTCAACCGTTAATAATTCTCAACGATTATGGGATCTTCTTTAAGCTAGATAATCATTTTAAAATTTGAATAAAATACCATAAACACAAATGACTCAAGGAAATCCGCAGGATTCGTTAGATGTCGGAACTCTATGATCAAGACCAAATCATGAAACAATAAGACTCCCCTTTAATAGAAAATTTTCAGAAAAAATATTTCCTGCACAAATTACATGTCTAGGGGCTTGAGAGTCGAAAAAAGCTTGCATTTTGGATGAATTGACTCAAGAAAGTCCAGTGACTTCGTTAGAAGTCGAAATCCTTTTTTTAAAACCAAATTATAAACTAGATAAACTCATTTTTATTATAAAATTTTCTAAAAAATGGTTGTGGTAAAAAATAATACATTTAAAGGCTCTACATGTTATCCAAATTTCATTTCTACGTATGTTGATTCCAAAAATAAAGAGGGAAGTCATCCTTTACATTGAAAATAAGGATGAAACACCAATTGCTAAGCGTCCAAATCCTAAATATTTTCCTGTATACTGTGGGGAACTGAAAGACAGAGGTAACAGAAAAAGAATGAGGTCATTCCCACTTCGTATGAAGAAGTTATGAGCAAAATAGTCGAAAAAGAGATTACACAAAACCTTGGGGGACAAAGAGAGTTATATAAGTAGAAAATATTTATAATAAGGGGTATTTTGAGTTTGGTGCCTATAAAATGGCACACATTTTCCGTTGGTACCTAACTTTGTCGGAATTTGAGTTTGGGGTGGGTCCAACCAAGCAGTTGACCTAGCAGATGACTGGTGGACCGTTCACAAGCTGTGTTAGAGCACAACTTGTTGCTCGGCCCCCCGCCAACTTTTGTAAGTAAATACGTTTCTTTGTGAATAATTGTTTAAACAATCATTATTCAATTTAACTAGTTCACTATTACGGACCACGGTAGGGAAATATCTCTAGATCAATTTCCAAACACGTTACGAGCGTTCCAGAGAAATAAGGCTGACTTATCTGACTCCCATGATAACTATGGATTTACATAAAATGGAAACAAATTTAATTAATACAATAATCAGTAATTTGAAAAATTAATAGGGTCATTTACATGGATTCATTTGTTCAATACAATAATGGTTAGTTTTAAGGTTTAAGGAAACGATTATTGGGGTTTACATGAGAGTTAGATTTTGGAAGATTTACCGGTAAACAATGAAGGGAGCCATGCTTATACTTTGGATTTAATTTTGTGTAAACAGGTGATCATATGAGAAAATAACAGTAGATCATTATATGATTTGAGATTAGCAATGAAAGAAGATGTCAATGGTATTAAGAGTGGAACCTAAAACCTCGTGAATGAAAATCAACAACTCTCATTTCTCAAACATGGAGTATGTAGAAGATAAGGCGCAGTTAGTGAATAAAACGAAGTTTAGAATTATCTTAGATATTTCACATTTTTAACTTTAAATTGGATGGTCAACACGGTCAATCAACGCCAATTCGTTGACTGGGCACCAAACTCAGATATTGAAAAAGTTAGGCACCAAACACGAAAGTGTACCATTTTATAGGCACCAAACTCAAAATATCCCTTCTAATAATGATCTTATAATCTCTTAAAAAGGTCATAGATTACCTATAATAAAACATGGAAAGAAGGAGATAAGGTTTTCAACCGTTAATAATTCTTAACGATTATGGGATTTTCTTTAAGCTAGATAATCATTGCAAAATTTGAATAAAATACCATAAACACAAATGACTCAAGGAAGTCCGCAGGATTCATTAGATGTCGGAACTCTATGATCAAGACCAAATCATGAAACAATATGACTCCCCTTTAATAGAAAATTTTCAGAAAAAATATTTCCTGCACAAATTACATGTCTAGAGGCTTGAGAGTCGAAAAAAGCTTGCATTTTGGATGCATTGACTCAAAGAAGTCCAGTGACTTCGTTAGAAGTCGAAATCCTTTTTTTAAAACCAAACTTTAAACTAGATAAACTAATTTTTATTATAAAGTTTTCTAAAAAATAATTTTGGTAAAAAATAATACATTTAAAGGCTCTACATGTTATCCAAATTGCATTTTTATGTATGTTGATTCCAAAAATAAAGAGGGAAGTCATCCTTTACATTGCAAATAAGGATGTAACACCAATTTTTAAACGTCCAAATCCTAAAAAGTTTCCTGTATACTTTGGGGAACTGAAAGACAGAGGTAACAGAAAAAGAATGAGGTCATTCCCACTTCGTATGAAGAAGTTATGAGCTAAATAGTCGAAAAAGATTTTACACAAAACCTTGGGGGACAAAGAGAGTTATATAAGTAGACAATATTTATAATAAGGGGGTTATTTTAGGTTTGGTGCCTATAAAATGGCACACCTTTGCCTTTGGTACCTAACTTTGTCGGAATTTGAGTTTGGTGTGGGTCCCAATCAACTTTTGTAATAAATCTCTCTAGATCATTTTCCAAACACGTTACGAGCGTTCCGGAGAAATAAGTCTGACTTATCTGACTGCCATGATAACTATGGATTTACATAAAATGGAAACAAATTTAATTAATACAATAATGATTAATTTGAAAAATGAATAGGGTCATTTACATGGATTCATTTGTTCAATACAATAATGGTTAGTTTGAAGGTTTAAGGAAACGATTATTGGGGTTTACATGAGAGATAGATTTTGGATGATTTACCGGTAAACAATGAAGGGAGCTATGCTTATACTTTGGGTTTAATTTTGTGTAAACAGGTGGTCATATGAGAAAATAACAGCAGATCAGTGTATGATTTGAGATTAGCAATGAAAGAAGATGGCAATGGTATTAAGAGTGGAACCTAAAACCACGTGAATGAAAATCAACAACTCTCATTTCTTAAACATGGAGTATGTAGAAGATAGGGCGCACTTAGTGAATAAAACGGAGGTTAGAATTTTATTAGAAATTTCACATTTTTAACTCTAAGTTGGATGGTCAACACGGTCAATCAACGCCAATTTGTTGACTTGGCACCAAACTCAGATATTGACAAAGTTAGGCACCAAACGCGAAAGTGTACCATTTTATAGGCACCAAACTCAAAATATCCCTTCTAATAATAAACTTACAATCTTTTAAAAAGGTCATAGATTACCTATAATAAAACACGGAAAGAAGGAGATAAGGTTTGCAACCGTTAATAACTTCTCAACGATTATGGGATCTTCTTTAAGCTAGATAATCATTGAAAAATTTGAATAAAATACCATAAACACAAATGACTCAAGGAAATCCGCAGGCTTCGTTAGATGTCGGAACTCTATGATCAAGACCAAATCAGGAAACAGAAAGACTCCCCTTTGATAGAAAATTTTCAGAAAAAATATTTCCTGCATAAATTACATGTCTAGAGGCTTGAGAGTCGAAAAAAGCTTGCATTTTGGATGCATTGACTCAATGAAGTCCAGTGACTTCGTTAGAAGTCGAAATCCTTTTTTTAAAACCAAACTATAAACTAGATAAACTCATTTTTATTATAAAATTTTCTAAAAAATGATTGCGGTAAAAAATAATACATTTAAAGGCTCTACATGTTATCCAAATTGCATTTCTACGTATGTTGATTCCAAACATAAAGAGGGAAGTCATCCTTTACATTGAAAATAAGGAACACAAATTCCTAAGCGTCCAAATCCTAAAATTTTTCCAGTATACTGTGGGGAACTGAAAGACAGAGGTAACAGAAAAAGAATGAGGTCATTCCCACTTCGTATGAAGAAGTTATGAACAAAATAGTCGAAAAAGAGATTACACAAACCCTTGGGGGACAAAGAGAGTTATATAAGTAGACAATATTTATAATAAGGGTTATTTTAGGTTCGGTGCCTATAAAATGGCACACCTTTGACTTTGGTACCTAACTTTGTCGGAATTTGAGTTTGTTGTAGGTCCCAATCAAGCAGTTGACTTAACGGATGACTGGTGGACCGTTCACAAGCTGTGTTGGAGCACAACTTGTTGCTCGACCCCCGCCAACTTTTGTAAATAAATACGTGTCTTTGTGAATAATTGTTTAAACAATCATTATTTAGTTTAACTAGTTCACTAACACGGACAACGGTAGGGAAATCTCTCTAGATTTTCCAAACACGTTACGAGCGTTCCAGAGAAATAAGGCTGACTTATCTGACTGCCATGATAACTATGGATTTGCATAAAATGGAAACAAATTTAATTAATACAATAATGATTAATTTTAAAAATGAATAGGGTCATTTACATGGATTCATTTGTTCAATACAATAATGGTTAGTTTGAAGGTTTAAGGAAACAATTATTGGGGTTTACATGAGAGATAGATTTTGGATGATTTACCGGTAAACAATGAAGGGAGCTATGCTTATACTTTGGATTTAATTTTGTGTAAATAGGTGGTCATATGAGAAAATAACAGTAGCTCAGTGTATGATTTGAGATTAGCAATGAAAGAAGATGGCAATGGTATTAAGAGTGGAACCTAAAACCTCGTGAATGAAAATCAACAACTCTCATTTCTCAAACATGGAGTATGTAGAAGATAGGGCGCAGTTAGTGAACAAAACGGAAGTTAGAATTTTATTAGACATTTCACATTTTTAACTCTAAATTGGATGGTCAACACGGTCAATCAACGCCAATTTGTTGACTTGGCACCAAACTCAGATATTGACAAAGTTAGGCACCAAACGCGAAAGTGTACCATTTTATAGGCACCAAACTAAAAATATCCCTTCTAATAATAAACTTATAATCTTTTAAAAAGGTCATAGATTACCTATAATAAAACACGGAAAGAAGGAGATAAGGTTTGCAACCGTTAATAACTTCTCAATGATTATGGGATCTTCTTTAAGCTAGATAATCAATGAAAAATTTGAATAAAATACCATAAACACAAATGACTCAAGGAAATCCGCAGGCTTCGTTAGATGTCGGAACTCTATGATCAAGACCAAATCAGGAAACACAAAGACTCCCCTTTAATAGAAAATTTTCAGAAAAAATATTTCCTGCACAAATTACATGTCTAGAGGCTTGAGAGTCGAAAAAAGCTTGCATTTTGGATGCATTGACTCAATGAAGTCCAGTGACTTCGTTAGAAGTCGAAATCCTTTTTTTAAAACCAAACTATAAACTAGATAAACTCATTTTTATTATAAAATTTTCTAAAAAATGATTGCGGTAAAAAATAATACATTTAAAGGCTCTACATGTTATCCAAATTGCATTTCTACGTATGTTGATTCCAAACATAAAGAGGGAAGTCATCCTTTACATTGAAAATAAGGATGAAACACCAATTCCTAAGCGTCCAAATCCTAAACTTTTTCCAGTATACTGTGGGAACTGAAAGACAGAGGTAACAGAAAGAGAATGAGGTCATTCCCACTTCGTACTGCGGACTTCCTTGAGTCATTTGTGTTTATGGTATTTTATTCAAATTTTGCAATGATTATCTAGCTTAAAGAAGATCCCATAATCGTTGGGAAGTTATTAACGGTTGAAAACCTTATCTCCTTCTTTCCATGTTTTATTATAGGTAATATATGACCTTTTCAAAAGATTAGAAGTTCATTATTAGAAGGGATATTTCGAGTTTGGTGCCTATAAAATGGTACACTTTCGTGTTTGGTGCCTACCTTTGTCAATATCTGAGGTTGGTGCCCAGTCAACGAATTGGCGTTGATTGACCGTGTTGACCATCCAATTTAGAGTTAAAAATGTGAAATGTCTAATAAAATTCTAAACTCCGTTTTATTCACTAATTGCGCCATATCTTCTATATACTCCATGTTTGAGAAATGAGACTTGTTGATTTTCATTCACGAGGTTTTAAGTTCCACTCTTAATACCATTGCCATCTTCTTTCATTGCTAATCTCAAATCATACACTGAGCTACTGTTATTTTCTCATATGACCACATGTTTACACAAAATTAAATCCAAAGTATAAGCATAGCTCCCTTCATTGTTTACCGGTAAATCATCCAAAATCCATCTCTCATGTAAACCCCAATAGTCGTTTCCTTAAACCTTCAGACTA
The DNA here is from genome assembly GCF_003573695.1 of Papaver somniferum. Classification (NCBI taxonomy): domain Eukaryota; kingdom Viridiplantae; phylum Streptophyta; class Magnoliopsida; order Ranunculales; family Papaveraceae; genus Papaver; species Papaver somniferum. Next base: position 255,823 of record NW_020648749.1, read on the forward strand.
ACTATTATTGTATTGAACAAATGAATCCATGTAAATGACCCTATTCATATTTCAAATTAATTATTATTGTGTTAAATAAATTTGTTTCCATTTTATGTAAATCCATAGTTATCATGGCAGTAAGATAAGTCATCCTTATTTCTCTGGAACGCTCGTAACGTGTTTGGAAAATGATCTAGAGAGATTTCCCTACCGTGGTCCATGTTAGTGAACTAGTTAAATTAAATAATTTTTGTTTAAACAATTATTCAGAAAGACACGTATTTATTTACAAAAGTTGGCGGGGGGGCGAGCAACAAGTTGTGCTCCAACGCAACTTGTGAACGGTCCACCAATCATCCGTTAAGTAAACTGCTTAATTGGGACCCACACCAAACTCAAATTTTGACAAAGTTAGGTACCAAAGGCTATGGTGTGCCATTTTATAGGCACCAAACTCAAAATACCCCTTATTATAAATATTGTCTACTTATATGACACTCTTTGTCCCCCAAGGTTTTGTGTAATCTATTTTTCGACTATTTTGCTCATAACTTCTTCAAACGAAGTGGGAATGACCTCATTATTTATCTGTTACCTCTGTCTTTCAGTTTCCCACATTTAGAGGAATTTTTTTTGGATTTGGACGCTTAGCAATTGGTGTTTCATCCTTATTTTCAATGTAAAGGATGACTTCCCTCTTTATTTTTGGAATTAACGTACGTAGAAATGCAATTTGGATAACATGTAGAGCCTTTAAATGTATTATTTTTTACCACAATTATTTTTTAGAAAATTTTATAATAAAAATGAGTTTATCTAGTTTATAGTTTGGTTTTAAAAAAAGGATTTCGACTTCCAACGAAGTCACTGGACTTCCTTGAGTCAATGCATCCAAAATGCAAGCTTTTTTCGAATCTCAAGCCTCTAGACATGTAATTTGTGCAGGAAATATTTTTTCTGAAAATTTTCTATTAAAGGGGAGTCTTTATGTTTCATGATTTGGTCTTGATCATAGAGTTCCGACATCTAACGAAGCCTTCGGACTTCCTTGAGTCATTTGTGTTTATGGTATTTTATTCAAATTTTGCAATGATTATCTAGCTTAAAGAATATCCCATAATCGTTGAGAAGTTATTAACGGTTGCAAACCTTATCTCCTTCTTTCCATGTTTTACTATAGGTAATCTATGACCATTTTAAAAGATTAGATATTCATTATTAGAAGGGATATTTCGAGTTTGGTGCCTATAAAATGGTACACTTTCGCGTTTGGTGCCAAACTTTGTCAATATCTGAGTTTGGTGCCCAGTCAACGAATTGGCGTTGATTGACACCTTGTTGACCATCCAATTTAGAGTTAAAAAAGTGAAATGTCTACTAAAATTCTAAACTCCGTTTTATTCACTAACCGCGCCTTATCTTCTACATACTCCATGTTTGAGAAATGAGAGTTGTTGATTTCATTCACGAGGTTTTAGGTTCCACTCTTAATACCATTGCCATCTTCTTTCATTGCTAATCTCAAATCATACATTGAGCTACTGTTATTTTCTCATATGACCACCTGTTGACACAAAATTAAATCCAAAGTATAAGCATAGCTCCCTTCATTGTTTACCGGTAAATCATCCAAAATCTATCTCTCATGTAAACCCCAATAATTGTTTCCTTAAACCTTCAAACTAACCATTATTGTATTGAACAAATGAATCCATGTAAATGACCCTATTCATTTTTCAAATTAATCATTATTGTATTAATTAAATTTGTTTCCACTTTATTTAAATCCATAGTTATCATGGCAGTCAGATAAGTCAGCCTTATTTCTCAGGAACGCTCGTAACGTGTTTGGAAAATGGTCTAGAGAGATTTCCCTACTGTGGTCCGTGTTAGTGAACTAGTTAAATTAAATAATGATTGTATAAACAATTATTCACAAAGACACGTAATTATTATAAAAGTTGGCGGGGGGCCGAGAAACAAGTTGTGCTCCAACACAGCTTGTATACGGTCCACCAGTCATCCGTTAAGTCAACTGCTTGATTGGGACCCACACCAAACTCAAATTCCGACAAAGTTAGGTACCAAAGGCTAAGGTGTGCCATTTTATAAGCACCAAACTCAAAATACCCCTTATTACAAATATTGTCTACTTATATAACTCTCTTTGTCCCCCAAGGTTTTGTGTAATCTCTTTTTCGACTATTTTTCTCATAACTTCTTCATACGAAGTGGGAATGACCTCATTCTTTATCTGTTACCTGTTTTTCAGTTTCCCATAGTATACATGAAATTTTTTAGGATTTGGACGCTTAGCAATCGGTTTTTCATCCTTATTTTCAATGTAAAGGATGACTTCCCTCTTTATTTTTGGAATCAACATACGTAGAAATGCAATTTGGATAACATGTAGAGCCTTTAAATGTATTATTTTTTACCACAATCATTTTTTAGAAAATTTTATAATAAAAATGAGTTTATCTAGTTTATAGTTTGGTGTTAAAAATAGGATTTCGACTTCTAACGAAGTCACTGGACTTCCTTGAGTCAATGCATCCAAAATGCAAGCTTTTATCGACTCTCAAGCATCTAGACATGTAATTTGTGCAGGAAATATTTTTTCTGAAAATTTTCTATTACAGGGGAGTCTTTCTGTTTCATGATTTGGTTAATTGAGTTCCGACATATAACGAAGCCTGCGGACTTCCTTGAGTGATTTTTGTTTATGGTATTTTATTCAAATTTTGCGATGATTATCTAGCTTAAAGAAGATACCATAATCGTTGAAAAGTTATTAACGGTTTAAAACCTTATCTCCTTCTTTCCATGTTTTACTATAGGTAATCTATGACCTTTTTAAGAGATTAGAAGTTCATTATTAGAAGGGATATTTCGAGTTTGGTTCCTATAAAATGGTACACTTTCGCGTTTGGTGCCAAACTTTGTCAATATCTAAGTTTGGTGCCCAGTCAACGAATTGGCGTTGATTGACCGTGTTGACCATCCAATTTAGAGTTAAAAAAGTGAAATGTCTACTAAAATTCTAAACTCCGTTTTATTCACTAACTGCGCCTTATCTTCTACGTACTCCATGTTTGAGAAATGAGAGTTGTTGATTTCATTCACGAGGTTTTAGGTTCCACTCTTAATACCATTGCCATCTTCTTTCATTGCTAATCTCAAATCATACACTGATCTGCTGTTATTTTCTCATATGACCACCTGTTTACACAAAATTAAATCCAAAGTATAAGCATAGCTCCCTTCATTGTTTACCGGTACATCATCCAAAATCTATCTCTCATGTAAACCCCAATAATCGTTTCCTTAAACATTCAAACTAACCATTATTGTATTGAACAAATGAATCCATGCAAATGACCGTATTCGTTTTTCAAATTAATCATTATTGTATTAATTAAATTTGTTTCCATTTTATGTAAATCCATAGTTATCATGGCAGTCAGATAAGTCAGCCTTATTTCTCTGGAACGCTCGTAACGTGTTTGGAAAATGACCTAGAAAGATTTCCTTACCGTGGTCCGTGTTAGTGAAATAGTTAAATTAAATAATGATTGTTTAAACAATAATTCACAAAGACACTTATTTATTTACAAAAGTTGGCGGGGGGCCGAGCAACAAGTTGTGCTCCAACACAGCTTGTGAACGGTCCACCAGTCATCCGTTAAGTCAACTGCTTGGTTGGGACCCATACCAAACTCAAATTCCGACAAAGTTAGGTACCAAAGGTAAAGGTGTGCCATTTTATAGGCACCAAACTCAAAATACCCCTTATTATAAATATTGTCTACTTATATAACTCTCTTTGTCCCCCAAGGTTTTGTGTAATCTCTTTTTCGACTATTTTGCTCATAACTTCTTCATACGAAGTGGGAATGACCTCATTCTTTTTGTGTTACCTCTGTCTTTCAGTTCCCCAGAGTTTACAGGAAAACTTTTAGGATTTGGACGCTTAGCAATTGGTGTTGCATCCTTATTTTCAATGTAAAGGATGACTTCCCTCTTTATTTTTGGAATCAACATACGTAGAAATGCAATTTGGATAACATGTAGAGCCTTTAAATGTATTATTTTTTACCGCAATCATTTTTTAGAAAATTTTATAATAAAAATGAGTTTATCTAGTTTATAGTTTGGTTTTAAAAAAAGGATTTCGACTTCTAACGAAGTCACTAGACTTCCTTGAGACAATGCATCCAAAATGCAATCTTTTTTCGACTCTCAAGCCTCTAGACATGTAATTTGTGTAGGTAATATTTTTTCTAAAAAATTTCTATTAAAGGGGGGTCTTTCTGTTTCATGATTTGGTCTTGCTAATTGAGTTCCGACATCTAACGAAGCCTGCGGACTTCCTTGAGTGATTTGTGTTTATGGTATTTTATTCAAATTTTGCGAGGATTATCTAGCTTAAAGAAGATACCATAATCGTTGAGAAGTTATTAACGGTTGAAAACCTTATCTCCTTCTTTCCATGTTTTACTATAGGTAATCTATGACCTTTTTAAGAGATTAGAAGTTCATTATTAGAAGGGATATTTCGAGTTTGGTGCCTATAAAATGGTACACTTTCGCGTTTGGTGCCTCACTTTGTCAATATCTGAGTTTGGTGCCCAGTCAACGAATTGGCGTTGATTGACACCGTGTTGAACATCCAATTTAGAGTTAAAAATGTTAAATGTCTAATAAACTTCTAAACTCCGTTTTATTCACTAACTGCGCCTTATCTTCTACATACTCCATGTTTGAGAAATGAGAGTTGTTGATTTTCATTCACGAGGTTTTAGGTTCCACTCTTGATACCATTGCCATCTTCTTTCATTGCTAATCTCAAATAATACACTGAGCTACTGTTATTTTCTCATATGACCACCTGTTTACACAAAATTAAATCCAAAGTATAACCATAGATCCTTTCATTGTTTACCGGTAAATCATCCAAAATCTATCTCTCATGTAAACCCCAACAATCATTTCCTTAAACTTTCAAACTAACCATTATTGTATTGGACAAACGAATCCATGTAAATGACCCTATTTATTTTTCAAATTAATCATTATTGTATTTATTAAAAAAATTTCAACTTTATGTAAATCCATAGTTATCATGGCAGTCAGATAAGTCAGCCTTATTTCTCTGGAACACTCGTAACGTGTTTGGAAAATGATCTAGAGAGATTTCCATACCGTGGTCCGTGTTAGTGAACTGGTTAAATTAAATAATTTCCATAAATAATTATTCACAAAGACATGTATTCATATACAAAAGTTGGCGGGGGGCCGAGCAACAAGTCGTGCTCCAACACAGCTTGTGAACGGTCCACCAGTCATCCGTTAAGTCAACTGCTTGGTTGGGACCCACACCAAACTCAAATTCCGACAAAGTTAGGTACCAAAGGCAAAGGTGTGCCATTTTATAGGCACCAAACTCAAAATATCCCTTATTATAAATATTTTCTACTTATATAACTCTCTTTGTCCCCCAAGGTTTTGTATAACCTCTTTTTCGACTATTTTGCTCATAACTTCTTCATACGAAGTGGGAATGACCTCATTCTTTTTATGTTACCTATGTCTTTCAGTTCCCCACAGTACACAGGAAAATTTTTAGGATTTAGACGCTTAGCAATTAGTGTTTCTTCCTTATTTTCAATGTAAAGGATGACTTCCCTCTTTATTTTTGGAATCAACATACGTAGAAATGCAATTTGGATAACATGCAGAGCCTTTAAATGTATTATTTTTTACCATAATAATTTTTTTAGAAATTTTTATAATAAGAATAGGTTTATCTAGTTTATAGTTTGGTTTTAAAAAAAGTATTTCGACTTCTAACGAAGTCACTGGACTTCCTTGAGTCAATGCATCCAAAATGCAAGCTTTTTTTGACTCTCAAGCCTCTAGACATGTAATTTTTGCAGGAAATATTTTTTCTGAAAATTTTCTATTAAAGGGGAGTCTTTCTGTTTCATGATTTGGTCTTGATCATAGAGTTCCGACATCTAACGAAGCCTGCGGACTTCCTTGAGTGATTTGTGTTTATGGTATTTTATTCAAATTTTGAGATGATTATCTAGCTTAAAGAAGATCCCATAATCGTTGAGAAGTTATTAACGGTTGAAAACCTTATCTCCTTCTTTCCATGATTTATTATAGGTAATCTATGACCTTTTTAAGAGATTATAAGTTCATTATTAGAAGGGATATTTCGAGTTTGGTGCCTATAAAATGGTACACTTTCACGTTTGGTGCCTAACTTTGTCAATATCTGAGTTTGGTGCCCAGTCAACGAATTGGCGTTAATTGACACCGTGTTGACCATCCAATTTAGAGTTAAAAAATATTAAATGTCTAATAAAATTCTAAACTCCGTTTTATTCACTAACTGCGCCTTATCTTCTACATACTCCATGTTTGAGAAATGAGAGTTGATGATTTTCATTCACGAGGTTTTAGGTTCCACTCTTAATACCATTGCCATCTTCTTTCATTGCTAATCTCAAATCATACACTGAGCCACTGTTATTTTCTCATATGACCACCTTTTTACACAAAATTAAATCCAAAGTATAAGCATAGCTCCCTTCATTGTTTACGCGTAAATCATGCAAAATCTATCTCTCATGTAAACCCAAATAAGCGTTTCCTTAAACATTCAAACTAACCATTATTGTATAGAACAAATAAATCCATGTAAATGACCCTATTAATTTTTCAAATTAATCATTATTGTATTAATTAAATTTTTTTCCATTTTATGTAAATCCATAGTTATCATGGCAGTCAGATAAGTCAGCCTTATTTCTCTGGAATGCTCGTAACGTGTTAGGAAAATGATCTAGAGAGATTTCCCTAACGTGGTCCGTGTTAGTGAACTAGTTAAATAAAATAATGATTGTTTAAACAATTATTTTAAAAGACACGTATTCAATTACAAAAGTTGGCGGGGTGCCGAGCAACAAGTTGTGCTCCAACAGAGCTTGTGAACGGTCCACCAGTCATCTGTTAAGTCAACTGCTTGGTTGGTACCATTACCAAACTCAAATTCCGACAAAGTTAGGTACCAAAGGAAAAGGTGTGCCATTTTATAGGCACCAAACTCAAAATACGCCTTATTATAAATATTGTCTACTTATATAACTCTCTTTTTCCCCCAAGGTTTTGTGTAATCTCTTTTTCGACTATTTTGCTCATAACTTCTTCATACGAAGTGGGAATGACCTCATTCTTTTTCTATTGCCTCGGTCTTTCAGTTCCCCATAGTATACAGGAAATTTTTTAGGATTTGGACGCTTAGCAATTGGTGTTTCATCCTTATTTACAATGTAAAGGATGACTTCCCTCTTTATTTTTGGAATCAACATACGTAGAAATGCAATTTGGATAACATGTAGAGCCTTTAAATGTATTATTTTTACCACAATAATTTTTTAGAAAATTTTATAATAAAAATGAGTTTATCTAGTTTATAGTTTGGTTTTAGAAAAAGGATTTCGAATTCTCACGAAGTCAGGACTTCCTTGAGTCAATGCTTCCAAAATGCAAGCTTTTTTCGACTCTCAAGCCTCTAGACATGTAATTTGTGCAGGAAATATTTTTTCTGAAAATTTTCTATTAAGGGGGAGTCTTTCTGTTTCATGATTTGGTATTGATCATAGAGTTTCGACATCTAACGAAGCCTGCGGACTTCCTTGAGTGATTTGTGTTTATGGTATATTATTCAAATTTTGCGATGATTATCTAGCTTAAAGATGATCCCATAATCGTTGAGAAGTTATTAACAGTTGCAAACCTTATCTCCTTCTTTCCATGTTTTATTATAGGTAATCTATGACCTTTTAAAGAGATTAGAAGTTCATTATTAGAAGGGATATTTCGAGTTTGGTGCCTATAAAATGGTACACTTTCGCGTTTGGTGCCTCACTTTGTAAATATCCGAATTTGGTGCCCAGTCAACGAATTGGCGTTGATTGACTGTGTTGACCATCCAATTTAGAGTTAAAAATGTGAAATGTCTAATAAAATTCTAAACTCCGTTTTATTCACTAACTGCGCCTTATCTTCTACATACTCCATGTTTTAGAAATGAGAGTTGTTGATTTTCATTCACGAGGTTTTAGGTTCCATTCTTAATACCATTGCCATCTTCTTTCATTGCTAATCTCAAATCATACACTAAGCTACTGTTATTTTCTCATATGACCACCTGTTTACACAAAATTAAATCCAAAGTATAAGCATAGCTCCCTTCATTGTTTACCGGTAAATCATCCAAAATCTATCTCTCATGTAAACCCCAATAATTATTTCCTTAAACATTCAAACTAACCATTATTGTATTGAACAAATGAATCCATGTAAATGACCCTATTCATTTTTCAAATTAATCATTATTGTATTAATTAAATTTGTTTCCATTTTATGTAAATCCATAGTTATCATGGCAGTCAGATAAGTCAGCCTTATTTCTCTGGAACGCTCGTAACGTGTTTGGAAAATGATCTAGAAAGATTTCCTTACGGTGGTCTGGTTAGCGAACTAGTTAAATTAAATAATGATTGTTTAAACAATAATTCACAAAGACACTTATTTATTTACAAAAGTTGGCGGGGGGCCGAGCAACAAGTTGTGCTCCAACACAGCTTGTGAACGGTCCACCAGTCATCCGTTAAGTCAACTGCTTGGTTGGGACCCACACCAAACTCAAATCCGACAAAGTTAGGTACCAAAGGCAAAGGTGTGCCATTTATAGGCACCAAACTCAAAATACCCCTTATTATAAATATTGTCTACTTATATAACTCTCTTTGTCCCCCAAGGTTTTGTGTAATCTCTTTTTCGAATATTTTGCTCACAACTTCTTCATATGAAGTGGGAATGACCTCATTATTTTTTTGTTACCTCTGTCTTTCAGTTCCCCACAGTATATAGGAAAACTTTTAGGATTTGGACGCTTAGCAATTGGTGTTGCATCCTTATTTTCAATGTAAAGGATGACTTCCCTCTTTATTTTTGGAATCAACATACGTAGAAATGCAATTTGGATAACATGTAGAACCTTTAAATGTATTATTTTTTACCGCAATCATTTTTTAGAAAATTTTATAATAAAAATGAGTTTATCTAGTTTATAGTTTGGTTTTAAAAAAAGGATTTCGACTTCTAACGAAGTCACTAGACTTCCTTGAGTTAATGCATCCAAAATGCAATCTTTTTTCGACTCTCAAGCCTCTAGACATGTAATTTGTGTAGGAAATATTTTTTCTAAAAATTTTCTATTAAAGGGGGGTCTTTCTGTTTCATGATATCGTCTTGATCATAGAGTTCCGACATCTAACGAAGCCTGCGGACATCTTTGAGTCATTTGTGTTTATGGTATTTTATTCAAATTTTTCAATGATTATCTAGCTTAAAGAAGATCCCATAATCGTTGAGAAGTTATTAACGATTGCAAACTTTATCTCCTTCTTTCCATGTTTTATTATAGGTAATCTATGAACTTTTTAATAGATTAGAAGTTCATTATTAGAAGGGATATTTCGAGTTTGGTGCCTATAAAATGGTACACTTTCGCGTTTGGTGCCTCACTTTGTAAATATCCGAATTTGGTGCCCAGTCAACGAATTGGCGTTGATTGACCGTGTTGACCATCCAATTTAGAGTTAAAAATTTGAAATGTCTAATAAAATTTAAACTCCGTTTTATTCACTAACTGCGCCTTATCTTCTACATACTCCATGTTTGAGAAATGAGAGTTGTTGATTTTGATTCACGAGGTTTTAGGTTCCACTCTTAATACCATTGCCATCTTCTTTCATTGCTAATCTCAAATTATACACTGATCTGCTTTTATTTTCTCATATGACCACCTGTTTACAAAAAATTAAATCCAAAGTATAAGCATAGATCCCTTCATTGTTTACCGGTAAATCATCAAAAATCTATCTCTCATGTAAACCCCAATAATCGTTTCCTTAAACATTCAAACTTACCATTATTGTATTGAACAAATGAATCCATGTAAATGACCGTATTCGTTTTTCAAATTAATCATTATTGTATTAATTAAATTTGTTTCCATTTTATGTAAATCCATAGTTATCATGGCAGTCAGATAAGTCAGCCTTATTTCTCAGGAACGCTCGTAACGTGTTTGGAAAATGATCTAGAAAGATTTCCTTATCGTGGTTCGTGTTAGTGAACTAGTTAAATTAAATAATGATTGTTTAAACAATAATTCACAAAGACACTTATTTATTTACAAAAGTTGGCGGGGGGCCGAGCAACAAGTTGTGCTCCAACACAGCTTGTGAACGGTCCACCAGGCATCCGTTAAGTCAACTGCTTGGTTGGGACCCACACCAAACTCAAATTCCGACAAAGTTAGGTACCAAAGGCAAATGTGTGCCATTTTATAGGCACCAAACTCAAAATACCCCTTATTATAAATATTGTCTACTTATATAACTCTCTTTGTCCCCCAAGGTTTTGTGTAATCTCTTTTTCGACAATTTTGCTCATAACTTCTTCATACGAAGTGGGAATGACCTCATTCTTTTTATGTTACCTCTGTCTTTCAGTTCCCCAGAGTTTAAAGGAAAATATTTAGGATTTGGACGCTTAGAAATTAGTGTTTCATCCTTATTTTCAATGTAAAGGATGACTTCCCTCTTTTAGAGTATACAGGAAATTTTTTAGGATTTGGACGCTTAGCAATTGGTGTTTCATCCTTATTTTTAATGTAAAGTATGACTTCCCTCTTTATTTTTGGAATCAACATACGTAGAAATGCAATTTGGATAACATGTAGAGCCTTTAAATGTATTATTGTTTACCACAATCATTTTTTAGAAAATTTTTGAATAAAAAAGAGTTTATCTAGTTTATAGTTTGGTTTTAGAAAAAGGATTTCGACTTCTAACGAAGTCACTGGACTTGCTTGAGTCAATGCATCTAAAATGCAAGCTTTTTTCGACTCTCAAGCCTCCAGACATGTAATTTGTTCAGGAAATATTTTTTCTGAAAATTTTCTATTAAAGGGGAGTCTTTCTGTTTGATGATTTGGTCTTGATCATAGAGTTCCGACCTCTAACGAAGCCTGCGGACTTCCTTGAGTCATTTGTGTTCATGGTATTTTATTCAATTTTTGCGGTGATTATCTAGCTTAAAGAATCCCAGAATCGTTGAAAAGTTATTAACGGTTGCAAACCTTATCTCCTTCTTTCCATGTTTTGTTATAGGTAATCTATGATATTTTTAAGACATTAGAAGTTTATTATTAGAAGGGATATTTTGAGTTTGGTGCCTATAAAATGGCACACTTTTCCTTTTGGTGCCTAACTTTGTCAAAATCTGAGTGTGGTGCCCAGTCAACGAATTGGGTTGATTGACCGTGTTGACCATCCAATTTAGAGTTAAAAATGTGAAATGTCTAATAAATGACCCTATTCATTATTGTATTAATTAAACTTGTTTCCATTTTATGTAAATCCATAGTTATCTTGACAGTCAGATAAGGCAGCCTTATTTCTCTGGACCGCTCGTAACGTGTTTGAAAAATGCTCTAGAGAGATTTACCTATCGTCGTCCGTGTTGGTGATTAGTTAAATTAAAAAAATTATTGTTTAAACAATTATTGACAAAGACACGTATTTATTTACAAAAGTTGGCGGGGAGCAACAAGTTGTGCTCCAACACAGCTTGTGAACGGACAACCAGCCATCCGTTAAATCAACTGCTTGATTGGGATCACACAAAACTCAAATTCTGACAAAGTTAGGTACCAAAGGCAAAGGTGTGCCATGTTATAGGAACCAAACTCAAAATATCCCTTATTATAAATATTGTCTACTTATATAACTGTCTTTGTCCCCCAAGGTTTTGTGTAATAGAAAATAAAACTAAGTTTATTTAGTTTATAGTTTGTTTTTTAACAAAGGATTTCGACTTCTAACGAAGTTACTAGACTTCCTTGAGTCAATGTATCCAAAATGCAAGCTTTTTGGTTCTGTTTCATGATTTGGTCTTGATCATAGAGTTCCGACATCTAACGAAGCCTTCATACTTCCTTGAGTCATTTGTGTTTATGGTATTTTATTAAAATTTTGCAATGAGTATCTAGCTTAATGAAAATCCTAGAATTGTTGAGAAGTTATTAACGGTTGCAAACCTTATCTCCTTCTTTCCATGTTTTATTATAGGTAATATATGACCTTTTTAAGAGATTACAAGTTCAATATTAGAAGGGAAATTTTGAGTTTGGTGCCTATAAAATGGTACACTTTCGCGTTTGGTGCTTAACTTTTTCCATATCTGAGTTTGGTGCCCAGTCAATGAATTGGCGTTGATTGACCGTGTTGACCATCCAATTTAGAGTTAAAAATGTGAAATGACTAATAAAATTCAAAACTCCGGTTTATTCACTAAATGCACCTTATCTTCTACATACTCCATGTTTGAGAAAGGAGAGTTGTTTATTTTCATTCACGAGGTTTTAGGTTCCAGTTTTTAATACCATCGCCATCTTCTCATATGACCACTTGTTTACACAAAATTAAATCTAAAGTATAAGCATAGCTCCCTTCATTGTTTACCCGTAAATTATCCAAAATATATCTCTCATGTAAACCTCAATAATCGTTTCCTTAAACCTTAAAACTAACCATTATTGTATTGAACAAATGAATCCATGTAAATGACTCTATTTATTTTTCAAAATAATCATTATTAAATTAATTAAATTTGTTACCTTTTTCGGTAAATCCATAGTTATCATGCCAGTTAGATTATGTTAGCCTTATTTCTCTGGAACGCTCGTAACGTGTTTGAAAAATGATCTAAAGAGATTTACCTACGAGGTACGTGTTAGTGAACTAGTTAAATTAAATAATTATTCTTTAAACAATTATTGAAAAAGGCACGTATTTATTTACAAAATTTGGCAGGGGCCGAGCAACAAGTTTTGCTCCTACGCAGCTTGTGAACGGTGAACCAGTCATCCGATAAATCAACTGCTTGATTGGGATCCTCACCAAACTCAAATTCTGAAAAAGTTAGGTACCAAAGGCAAAGGTGTGCCATTTTATAGGCACCAAACTCAAAATATCCCTTATTACAAATATTGTCTACTTATATAACTCTCTTTGTCACCCAAGGTTTTGTGTAATCTCTTTTTCGACTATTTTGCTTATAACTTCTTCATACGAAGTGGGAATGACCTCATTATTTTTCTACTACCTCTGTCTTTCGGTTCCCCACAATATACAAGAAATTTTTTAGGATTTGGACGGTTAACAATTGGTGTTTCATCCTTATTTTCAATGTAAAGTGTGACTTCCCTTTTTTTGCATAACATACGTAGAAATGAAATTTGCATAATATTTTTTACCGTATTTTTGTTTTAGAAAATTTTATTATAAAACTGAGTTTATCTAGTTTATAGTTGTTTTCAAAAAAAAGGATTTCGAATTCTAACGAAGTCACTAGACTTCCTTGAGTCAATGCATCCAAAATGCAAGCTTTTTTCGACTCTCAAGCCTCTAGACATGTAATTTGTGACGGAATTATTTTTTCTAAACATTTTTTATTAAAGGGGAGTCTTTCTTGTTCATGATTTGGTCTTGATCATAGAGTTCCGACATCTAACGAAGCCGGCGGACTTCCTTGAGTTATTTGTGTTTATGATATTTTAATAAAATTTTGCAATGATTATCAAGCTTAAAGAAGAAACTAGAATCGTTAAGAGGTTATTCACGGTTGCAAACCTTATCTCCTTCTTTACATGTTTTATTATAGGTAATCTATGACCTTTTTAAGAGATTAGAAGTTCATTATTTGAAGGGATATTTTGAGTTTGGTGCCTATAAAATTGTACACTTTAGCGTTTGGTGCCTAACTTTTTCAAAATCTGAGTTCGGTGCCCAGTCAACGAATTGACGTTCATTGAGCGTGTTGACCATCCTATTTAGAGTTAAAATTGTGAAATGACTAATAAATTCTAAACTTCGTTTTATTCACTAACTGCACATTATCTTCTACATACTCCATGTTTGAGAAATGAGAGTTGTTGATTTTCATTCTCGAGGTTTTAGGTCCCACTCTTAATACCATCGCCATCTTCTTCATTGCTAATCTCAAATCATAGACTGAGCTACTGTTATTTTCTCATATGACCATTAGTTTACACTAAATTAAATCCAAAGTATAAGCATAGCTTCCTTCATTTTGTACCCGTAAATCATCCAAAATCTATTTCTCATGTAAACCCCAATAATCGTTTCCTTAAACATTCAAACTAACCATTATTGTATTGAACAAATGAATCCATGTAATGACTCTATTCATTTTTCAAATTAATCATTATTGTATTCAATAAGTTTGTTTCCATTTTATGTAAATCCATAATTACCATGGCAATTAGATTATGTCAGCCTTATTTCTCTGGAACGCTCGTAACGTGTTTGTAAAATGCTCTAGAGAGTTTTCCCTAATGTGGTCCGTGTTAGTGAATTAGTCAAATCAAATAATCCGGGGTTCGGGGTTTTCAAACCTTATCTCCTTCTTTACATGTTTCATTATAGGTAATCTATGACCCTTTGAAGAGATTAGAAGTTCATTATTTGAAGGGATATTTTGAGTTTGATGCTTATAAAATTGCACACCTTTGCCTTTGGTACCTAACTTTGTCAGAATTTGAGTTTGGTGAGTATCCCAATCAAGCAGTTGACTTAACGGATGACTGGTTGATCGTTCACAAGCTGTGTTGGAGCACAACTTGTTGCTCGGCCCCCTGCCAACTTTTGTAAATAAATAAGCGTCTTTGTCAATAATTGTGTAAACAATACTTTTGTAAATAAATAAGCGTCTTTGCATTGACTCAAGGAAATCGAGTGACTTCGTTAGAAGTCGAAATCCTTTTTTTTAAAACCAAACTATAAACTATATAAACTCAGTTTTATTATAAAATTTTCTTAAAAATGATTGCAGTAAAAAATAATACATTTAAAGGCTCTACATGTTATCCAAATTGCATTTTTACGTATGTTGATTCCAAAAATAAAGAGGGAAGTCGTCCTTTACATTGAAAATAAGGATGAAACACCAATTCTTAATCGTCCAAATCATAAAAACTTTCCTTTATACTGTGGGGAACTGAAAGACAGAGTAAAAAGAAAACGAATCAAGCAGTTGAATTAACGGATGACTGGTTGACCGTTCACAAGCTGTGTTGGAGCACAACTTGTTGCTCAGCCCCCTCGCCAACTTCTGTAAATAAATACGTGTCTTTGGCAATAATTGTTTGAACAATAATTATTTAATTTAACTAGCTCACCAACACGGACCTCGGTAGGGAAATCTCTCTAGATCATTTTTCAAACACGTTACGAGCATTCCAGAGAAATAAGGCTGACTTTTCTGACTGCCATGATAACTATGGATTTACAGAAATTGGAAACAAGTTTAATTAATACAATGATGATTAATTTGAAAAATGAATAGGGTCATTTACATGGATTCATTTTTTCAATACAATAATGGTTAGTTTGAATGTTTAAGGAAACAATTATTGGGGTTTACATGAGAGATAGATTTTTGATGATTTACCGGTAAACAATGAAGGGATCTATGCTTATACTTTGGATTTAATTTTGTGTAAACATGTGGTCATATGAGAAAATAACAGTAGATCAGTGTATGATTTGAGATTAGCAATGAAAGAAGATGGCAATGGTATTAAGAGTGGAACCTAAAACCTCGTGAATGAAAATCAACAACTCTCATTTCTCAAACATGGAGTATGTAGAAGATAGGGCGCAGTTAGTGAATAAAACAGAGTTTAGAATTTTATTAGACATTTCACATTTTTAACTCTAAATTGGATGGTCAACACGGTCAATCAACGCCAATTCGTTGACTGGGCACCAAACTCAGATATTGACAAAGTTAGGCACAAAACGCGAAAGTGTACCATTTTATAGGCACCAAACTCGAAATATCCCTTCTAATAATGAACTTCTAATATCTTAAAAAGGTCATAGATTACCTATAATAAAACATGGAAAGAAGGAGATAAGGTTTCCAACCGTTAATAACTTCTCAACGATTATGGGATCTTCTTTAAGCTAGATAATCATGGAAAAATTTGAATAAAATACCATAAACACAAATGACTCAAGGAAGTCCGCAGGCTTCGTTAGATGTCGGAACTCTATGATCAAGACCAAACCATGAAACAGAAAGACTCCCCTTTAATAAAAAAAATTCAGAAAAAATATTTCCTGCACAAATTACATGTCTAGAGGCTTGAGAGTCGAAAAAAGCTTGCATTTTGGATGCATTGACTCTAGGAAGTCCAGTGATTTCGTTAGAAGTCGAAATCCTGTTTTTAAAACCAAACTATAAACTAGATAAACTCATTTTTATTACTAAATTTTCTAAAAAATGATTATGGTAAACAATAATACATTTAAAGGCTCTACATGTTATCCAAATTGCATTTCTACGTATGTTGATTCCAAAAATAAAGAGGGAAGTCATCCTTTACATTAAAATAAAAATGATACACCAATTACTAAGCGTCCAAATCCTAAAAAAATTTCTATATACTGTGGGGAACTGAAAGACAGAGGTAACAAAAAAAGAATGAGGTCACTCCCACTTCGTATGAAGAAGTTATGAGCAAAATAGTCGAAAAAGAGATTACACAAAACCTTAGGGGACAAAGAGATTTATATAAGTAGAAAATATTTATAATAAGGGGTATTTTGAGTTTGGTTCCTATAAAATGGCACACCTTTGCCTTTGGTACCTAACTTTGTCGGAATTTGAGTTTGGTGTGGGTCCCAACCAAGCAGTTGACTTAACGGATGACTGGTGGACCGTTCACAAGCTGTGTTGGAGCACAACTTGTTGATCGGCCTCGCCAACTTTTGTAAATAAATACGTGTCTTTGTGAATAATTGTTTAGGCAATCATTATTTAATTTAACTAGTTCAGTAACACGGACCACGGTAGGGAAATCTCTCTAGATCATTTTCCAAACACGTTACGAGCGTTCCAGAGAAATATGGCTGACTTATCTGACTGCCATGATAACTATGGATTTACATAAAATGGAAACAAATTTAATTAATACAATAATGATTAATTTGAAAAATGAATAGGGTAATTTACATGGATTCATTTGTTCAATACAATAATGATTAGTTTGAAGGTTTAAAGAAACGATTATTGGGGTTTACATGAGAGATAGATTTTGGATGATTTACGGGTAAACAATGACGGGAGCTATGCGTATACTTTGGATTTAATTTTGTGTAAACAGGTGGTCATATGAGAAAATAACAGTAGCTCAGCGTAGGATTTGAGATTAGCAATGAAAGAAGATGGCAATGGTATTAAGAGTGGAACCTAAAACCTCGTGAATGAAAATCAACAACTCTCATTTCTAAAACACGGAGTATGTAGAAGATAAGGCGCAGTTAGTGAATAAAACGGAGTTTAGAATTTTATAAGACATTTCACATTTTTAACTCTAAATTGGATGGTCAACACGGTCAATCAACGCCAATTCGTTGACTGGGCACCAAACTCAGATATTTACAAACTTAGGCACCAAACGCGAAAGTGTACCATTTTATAGGCACCAAACTCGAATATCCCTTCTAATAATGAACTTCTAATATCTTAAAAAGGTCATAGATTACCTATAATAAAACATGGAAAGAAGGAGATAAGGTTTCCAACCGTTAATAACTTCTCAACGATTATGGGATCTTCTTTAAGCTAGATAATCATGGAAAAATTTGAATAAAATACCATAAACACAAATGACTCAAGGAAGTCCGCAGGCTTCGTTAGATGTCGGAACTCTATGATCAAGACCAAATCATGAAACAGAAAGATTCCCCTTTAATAAAAAAATTTCAGAAAAAATATTTCCTGCACAAATTACATGTCTAGAGGCTTGAGAGTCGAAAAAATGTTGCATTTTGGATGCATTGACTCAAGGAAGTCCAGTGATTTCGTTTGAAGTCGAAACACTTTTTTTAAAACCAAACTATAAACTAGATAAACTCATTTTTATTACTAAATTTTCTAAAAAATGATTGTGGTAAACAATAATACATTTAAAGTCTCTACATGTTATCCAAATTGCATTTCTACGTATGTTGATTCCAAAAATAAACAGGGAAGTCATCCTTTACATTAAAAATAAGGATGAAACACCAATTTCTAAGCGTCCAAATCCTAAAAAAAATTCTGTAAACTGTGGGGAACTGAAAGACAGAGGTAACAGAAAAATAATGAGGTCACTCCCACTTCGTATGAAGAAGTTATGAGCAAAATAGTCGAAGAAGAGATTACACAAAACCTTGGGGGACAAAGAGATTTATATAAGTAGAAAATATTTATAATAAGGGGTATTTTGAGTTTGGTTCCTATAAAATGGCACACCTTTGCCTTTGGTACCTAACTTTGTCGGAATTTGAGTTTGGTGTGGGTCCCAACCAAGCAGTTGACTTAACGGATGACTGGTGGACCGTTCACAAGCTGTGTTGGAGGACAACTTGTTGCTCGGCCCCCGCCAACTTTTGTAAATGAATACGTGTCCTTGTGAATAATTTTTTAAGGAATCATTATTTAATTTAACTAGTTCACTAACACGGACCACGATAGGGAAATCTCTCTAGACCATTTTCCAAACACGTTACGAGCGTTCCAGAGAAATAAGGCTGACTTATCTGACAGCCATGATAACTATGGATTTAAATAAAGTGGAAACAAATTTAATTAATACAATAATGATTAATTTGAAAAATGAATAGGGTCATTTACATGGATTCATTTGTTCAATACAATAATGGTTAGTTTGAATGTTTAAAAAAACGATTATTGGGGTTTACATGAGAGATAGATTTTGGATGATTTATGGGTAAACAATGAAGGGAGCTATGCATATACTTTGGATTTAATTTTGTGTAAACAGGTGGTCATATGAGAAAATAACAGTATCTCAGTGTAGGATTTGAGATTAGCAATGAAAGAAGATGGCAATGGTATTAAGAGTGGAACCTAAAACCTCGTGAATGAAAATCAACAACTCTCATTTCTAAAGCATGGAGTATGTAAAAGATAAGGCGCAGTTAGTGAATAAAACAGAGTTTAGAATTTTAGTGGACATTTAACATTTTTAACTCTAAATTGGATGGTCAACACGGTGTCAATCAACACCAGTTCGTTGACTGGGCACCAAACTAAGATATTGACAAAGTTAGGTACCAAACGCGAAAGTGTACCATTTTGTAGGCAACAAACTCGAAATATCCCTTCTAATAATGAACTTCTAATCTCTTAAAAAGGTCATAGATTACCTATAATAAAACATGGAAAGAAGGAGACAAGGTATGCAACCGTTAATAACTTTTCAACGATTATGGGATCTTCTTTAAGCTAGATAATCATCGCAAAAATTGAATAAAATACCATAAACACAAATGACTCAAGGAAGTCCGCAGGCTTCGTTAGATGTCGGAACTCTATGATCAAGACGAAATTATGAAACAGAAAGACTCCCCTTTAATAAAAAATTTCAGAAAAAATATTTCCTGCACAAATTACATGTCTAGAGGCTTGATAGTTGAAAAAAGCTTGCATTTTGGATGCATTGACTCAAGGAAGTCCAGTGAATTCGTTAGAAGTCGAAATCCTTTTTTTAAAAGCAAACTATAAACTAGATAAACTCATTTTTATTATAAAGTTTTCTAAAAAAAGATTGTGGTGAAAAATAATACATTTAAAGGCTCTACATGTTATCCAAATTGCATTTCTACGTATGTTGATTCCAAAAATAAAGAGGGAAGTCATCCTTTGCATTGAAAATAAGGATGAAACACCAATTGCTAAGCGTCCAAATCCTAAAAATTTTCCTGTATACTGTGGGGAACTGAAAGACAGAGGTAACAGAAAAAGAATGAGGTCACTCCCACTTCGTATGAAGAAGTTATGAGCAAAATAGTCGAAAAAGAGATTACAAAAAACCTTGGGGGAGAAAGAGAGTTATATAAGTAGACAATATTTATAATAAGGGGTATTTTGAGTTTGATGCCTATAAAATGGCACACCTTTGCCTTTGGTACCTAACTTTGTCGGAATTTGAGTTTGGTGTGGGTCCCAACCCAGCAGTTGACTCAACAGATGACTGGTGGACCGTTCACAAGCTGTGTTGGAGCATAACTTGTTGCTCGGCCCCCCACCAACTTTTGTAAATAAATACGTGTCTTTGTGAATAATTGTTTAAACAATCAATATTTAATTTAACTAGTTCAGTAACACGGACCACGGTAGGGAAATCTCTCTAGATCATTTTCCAAACACGTTACGAGCGTTCCAGAGAAATAAGGACGACTTATCTGACTGCCATGATAACTATGGATTTACATAAAATGTAAACAAATTTAATTAATACAATAATGATTAATTTGGAAAATGAATAGAGTCATTTACGTGGATTCATTTGTTCAATATAATAATGGTTAGTTTGAAGGTTTAAGGAAACGATTATTGGGGTTTACATTAGAGATAGATTTTGGATGATTTGCGGGTAAACAATGAAGGGAGCTATGCTCATACTTTGGATTTAATTTTTTGTAAACAGGTGGTCATATGAGAAAATAACAGTAGCTCAGTGTATGATTTGAGATTCGCAATGAAAGAAGATGGCAATGGTATTAAGAGTGGAACGTAAAACCTCGTGAATGAAAATCAACAACTCTCATTTTTCAAACATGGAGTATGTAGAAGATAAGGCGCAGTTAGTGAATAAAACAGAGTTTAAAATTTTATTAGACATTTAGCATTTGTAAATCTAAATTGGATGGTCAACACGGTGTCAATCAACGCCAATTCGTTGACTGGGCACCAAACTCAGATATTGACAAACTTAGGCACCAAACGCGAAAGTGTACCATTTTATAGGTACCAAACTCGAAATATCCCTTCTAATAATGAACTTATAATCTCTTAAAAAGGTCATAGATTACCTATAATAAAACATGGAAAGAAGAAGATAAGGTTTGCAACCGTTAATAACTTCTTAATGATTATAGGATCTTCTTTAAGTTAGATAATCATTGCAAATTTTAATAAAATACCATAAACACAAATGACTCAAGGAAGTCCGCAGGCTTCGTTAGATGTCGGAACTCTATGATCAAGACGAAATCATGAAACATAAAGAATCCCCTTTAATAAAAAAAATTCAGAAACAATATTTCTTGCACAAATTACATGTCTAGAAGCTTGAGATTCGAAAAAAGCTTGCATTTTGGATGCATTGACTCAAGGAAATCCAGTGACTTCGTTAGTAGTCGAAATCCTTTTTTTAAAACCAAACTATAAACTAGATAAACTCATTTTTATTATGAAATTTTCTAAAAAATGATGATGGTAAAAAATAATACATTTAAAGGCTCTACATGTTATCAAAATTGCATTTCTACGTATTTTGATTCCAAAAATAAAGAGCAGAGAAATCCTTTACATTGAAAATAAGGATGAAACACCAATTGCTAAGCTTCCAAATCCTAAAAATTTTCCTGTATACTGTGGGGAACTGAAAGACAGAGGTAACATAAAAAGAATGAGGTCATTCCCACTTCGTATGAAGAAGTTAGGAGCAAAATAGTCAAAAAAGAGATTACACAAAACCTTGGGGGACAAAGAGAGTTATATAAGTAGACAATATTTATAATAAGGGTTATTTTGAGTTTGGTGCCTATAAAATGGCACACCTTTTCCTTTGGTACCTAACTTTGTCGGAATTTGAGTTTGGTGTGGGTCCCAACCAAGCAGTTGACTCAACGGATGACTGGTGGACCGTTCACAAGCTGTGTTGGAGCACAACTTGTTGCTCGCCCCACCGCCAACTTTGGTAAACAAATACGTGTCTTTGTGAATAATTTTTTAAACAATCATTATTTAATTTAACTAGTTCACTAACACGGACCACGGTATGGAAATCTCTCTAGATCATTTTCCAAACACGTTACGAGCGTTCCTGAGAAATAAGGCTGACTTATCTGACTGCCATGATAACTATGGATTTACACAAAATGGAAACAAATTTAATTAATACAATAATGATTAGTTTGAAAAATGAATAGGGTCATTTACATGGATTCATTCGTTTAATACAATAATGGTTAGTTTGAAGGTTTAAGGAAACGATTATTGGGGTTTACATGAGAGATATATTTTGGATGATTTACGGGTAAACAATGAAGGGAGCTATGCTTATACTTTGGATTTAATTTTGTGTAAACAGGTGGTCAAATGAGAAAATAAAATTAGCTCAGTGTATGATTTGAGATTAGCAATGAAAGAAGATGGCAATGGTATTAAGAGTGGAACCTAAAACCTAGTGAATGAAATTCAACAACTCTCATTTCTCAAACATGGAGTATGTAGAAGATAAGGCGCAGTTAGTGAATAAAACGGAGTTGAGAATTTTATTAGACATTTAACATTTGTAACTCTAAACTGGATGGTCAACACGGTGTCAATCAACGCCTATTCATTGACTGGGCACCAAACTCAGATATTGACAAAGTTAGGCACCAAACGCGAAAGTTTACCATTTTATAGGCACCAAACTCGAAATATCCCTTCTAATAATGAACTTCTAATCTCTTAAAAAGGTCATAGATTACCCATAATAAAACATGGAAAGAAGGAGATAAGGTTTGCAACCGTTAATAACTTCTCAATGATTATGGGATCTTCTTTAAGCTAGATAATCATTGCAAAATTTGAATAAAATACCATAAACACAAATGACTCAAGGAAGTCCGCAGGTTTCGTTAGATGTCGGAATTCTATGATCAAGACCAAATCATGAAACAGAAAGACTCCCCTTTAATAGAAAAATTTCAGAAAAAATATTTCCTGCACAAATTACATCTAGAGGCTTGAGAGTCGAAAAAAGCTTGCATTTTGGATGCATTGACTCAAGGAAGTCCAGTGACTTCGTTAGAAGTCGAAATCCTTTTTTTTAAAACCAAACTATAAACTTTATAAACTCATTTTTATTATAAGATTTTCTAAAAAATTATTGTGGTAAAAAATAATACATTTAAAGGCTCTACATGTTATCTAAATTGCATTTCTACGTATGTTGATTCCAAAAATAAAGAGGGAAGTCATCATTTACATTGAAAAATAAGGATGAAACACCAATTGCTAAGCGTCCAAATCCTAAAAATTTTCCTGTATACTGTGGGGAACTGAAAGACAGAGGTAACAGAAAAAGAATGAGGTCATTCCCACTTCGTATGAAGAAGTTATGAGAAAAATAGTCGAAAAAGAGATTACACAAAACCTTGGGGGACAAAGAGAGTTATATAAGTAGACAATATTTATAATAAGGGGTATTTTGAGTTTGGTGCCTATAAAATGGCACACCTTTGCCTTTGGTACCTAACTTTGTCGGAATTTGAGTTTGGTGTGGGTCCCAATCAAGTAGTTGACTTAACGGATGACTGGTGGACCGTTCACAAGTTGTGTTGGAGCACAACTTTTTGCTCGGCCCCCCGCCAACTTTTGTAAATAAATACGTGTCTTTGTGAATAATTGTTTAAACAATAATTATTTAATTTAACTAGTTCACTAACACGGACCACGGTAGGGAAATCTCTCTAGATCATTTTCCAAACACGTTACTAGCGTTCCGGAGAAATAAGCCTGACTTACCTGACTGCCATGATAACTATGGATTTACATAAAATGGAAACAAATTTAATTAATACAATAATGATTAATTTGAAAAATGAATAGGGTCATTTACATGGATTCATTTGTTCAATACAATAATGGTTAGTTTGAAGGTTTAAGGAAACGATTATTGGGGTTTACATGAGAGATAGATTTTGGATGATTTACGGGTAAACAATGAAGGGAGCTATGCTTATACTTTGGATTTAATTTTGTGTAAACAGGTGGTCATATGAGAAAATAAAATTAGCTCAGTGTATGATTTGAGATTAGCAATGAAAGAAGATGGCAATGGTATTAAGAGTGGAACCTAAAACCTAGTGAATGAAATTCAACAACTCTCATTTCTCAAACATGGAGTATGTAGAAGATAAGGCGCAGTTAGTGAATAAAACGGAGTTGAGAATTTTATTAGACATTTAACATTTGTAACTCTAAACTGGATGGTCAACACGGTGTCAATCAACGCCTATTCATTGACTGGGCACCAAACTCAGATATTGACAAAGTTAGGCACCAAACGCGAAAGTTTACCATTTTATAGGCACCAAACTCGAAATATCCCTTCTAATAATGAACTTCTAATCTCTTAAAAAGGTCATAGATTACCCATAATAAAACATGGAAAGAAGGAGATAAGGTTTGCAACCGTTAATAACTTCTCAATGATTATGGGATCTTCTTTAAGCTAGATAATCATTGCAAAATTTGAATAAAATACCATAAACACAAATGACTCAAGGAAGTCCGCAGGTTTCGTTAGATGTCGGAATTCTATGATCAAGACCAAATCATGAAACAGAAAGACTCCCCTTTAATAAAAAAATTTCAGAAAAAATATTTCCTGCACAAATTACATCTAGAGGCTTGAGAGTCGAAAAAAGCTTGCATTTTGGATGCATTGACTCAAGGAAGTCCAGTGACTTCGTTAGAAGTCGAAATCCTTTTTTTTTTAAAACCAAACTATAAACTTTATAAACTCATTTTTATTATAAAATTTTCTAAAAAATTATTGTGGTAAAAAATAATACATTTAAAGGCTCTACATGTTATCTAAATTGATTTCTACGTATGTTGATTCCAAAAATAAAGAGGGAAGTCATCATTTACATTGAAAAATAAGGATGAAACACCAATTGCTAAGCGTCCAAATCCTAAAAATTTTCCTGTATACTGTGGGGAACTGAAAGACAGAGGTAACAGAAAAAGAATGAGGTCATTCCCACTTCGTATGAAGAAGTTATGAGAAAAATAGTCGAAAAAGAGATTACACAAAACCTTGGGGGACAAAGAGAGTTATATAAGTAGACAATATTTATAATAAAGGGTATTTTGATTTTGGTGCCTATAAAATGGCACACCTTTTCCTTTGGTACCTAACTTTGTCGGAATTTGAGTTTGGTGCGGGACCCAACCAAGCAGTTGACTTAACGGATGACTGGTGGACCGTTCACAAGCTGTGTTGGAACACAACTTGTTGCTCGGCCCCCCGCCAACTTTTGTAAATAAATACGTGTCTTTGTGAATAATTGTTTAAACAATCATTATTTAATTTAACTAGTTCAGTAAAACGGACCATGGTAGGGAAATCTCTCTGGATCATTTTCCAAACACGTTACGAGCGTTGCAGAGAAATAAAGCTGACTTATCTGACTGCCATGATAACTATGGATTAACATAAAATGGAAACAAATTTAATTAATACAATAATGAATAATTTGAAAAATGAATAGGGTCATTTACATGGATTCATTTGTTCAATACAATAATGGTTAGTTTGAAGGTTTAAGGAAACGATTATTGGGGTTTACATGAGAGATAGACTTTGGATAATTTACGGGTAAACAACGAAGGGAGCTATGCTTATATTTTGGATTTAATTTTGTGTAAACAGGTGGTCATATGATAAAATAACAGTAGCTCAGTGTATGATTTGAGATTAGAAACGAAAGAAGATGGCAATGGTATTAAGAGTGGAACCTAAAACCTCGTGAATGAAAATCAACAACTCTCATTTCTCAAACATGGTGTATGTAGAATATAAGGCGTAGTTAGTGAATAAAACGGAGTTTAGAATTTTATTAGATATTTAACATTTTTAACTCTAAATTGGATGGTCAACACAGTGTAAGTCAACGCCAATTCGTTGACTGGGCACCAAATTCAGATAATTACAAAGTTAGGCACCAAACGCGAAAGTGTACCATTTTATTGGCACCAAACTCGAAATATCCCTTCTAATAATGAACTTCTAATCTATTAAAAAGGTCATAGATTACCTATAATAAAACATGGAAAGACGGAGATAAGATTTGCAACCGTTAATAACTTCTCAACGATTATGGGATCTTCTTTAAGCTAGATAATCATTGCAAAATTTGAATAAAATACCATAAACACAAATGACTCAAGGAAGTCCGCAGGCTTCGTTAGATGTCGGAACTCTATGATCAAGACAAAATTATGAAACAGAAAGACTCCCCTTTAATAGAAAATTTTCAGAAAAAATATTTCCTGCACAAATTACATGTCTAGAGGCTTGAGAGTCGAAAAAAGCTTGCATTTTGGATGCATTGACTCAAGGAAGTCCAGTGACTTCATTATAAGTCGAAATACTTTTTTTTAAAACCAAACTATAAACTATATAAACTCATTTTTATTATATAATTTTCTAAAAAATTATTGTGGTAAAAAATAATACATTTAAAGGCTCTACATGTTATCTAAATTGCATTTCTACGTATGTTGATTCCAAAAATAAAGAGGGAAGTCATCATTTACATTGAAAAATAAGGATGAAACACCAATTGCTAAGCGTCCAAATCCTAAAAATTTTCCTGTATACTGTGGGGAACTGAAAGACAGAGGTAACAGAAAAAGAATGAGGTCATTCCCACTTCGTATGAAGAAGTTATGAGAAAAATAGTCGAAAAAGAGATTACACAAAACCTTGGGGGACAAAGAGAGTTATATAAGTAGACAATATTTATAATAAAGGGTATTTTGAGTTTGGTGCCTATAAAATGGCACACCTTTTCCTTTGGTACCTAACTTTGTCGGAATTTGAGTTTGGTGCGGGACCCAACCAAGCAGTTGACTTAACGGATGACTGGTGGACCGTTCACAAGCTGTGTTGGAGCACAACTTGTTGCTCGGCCCCCCGCCAACTTTTGTAAATAAATACGTGTCTTTGTGAATAATTGTTTAAACAATCATTATTTAATTTAACTAGTTCAGTAAAACGGACCATCATAGGGAAATCTCTCTAGATCATTTTCCAAACACGTTACGAGCGTTGCAGAGAAATAAAGCTGACTTATCTGACTGCCATGATAACTATGGATTAACATAAAATGGAAACAAATTTAATTAATACAATAATGAATAATTTGAAAAATGAATAGGGTCATTTACATGGATTCATTTGTTCAATACAATAATGGTTAGTTTGAAGGTTTAAGGAAACGATTATTGGGGTTTACATGAGAGATAGACTTTGGATAATTTACGGGTAAACAACGAAGGGAGCTATGCTTATATTTTGGATTTAATTTTGTGTAAACAGGTGGTCATATGATAAAATAACAGTAGCTCAGTGTATGATTTGAGATTAGAAACGAAAGAAGATGGCAATGGTATTAAGAGTGGAACCTAAAACCTCGTGAATGAAAATCAACAACTCTCATTTCTCAAACATGGAGTATGTAGAAGATAAGGCGTAGTTAGTGAATAAAACGGAGTTTAGAATTTTATTAGATATTTAACATTTTTAACTCTAAATTGGATGGTCAACACAGTGTAAGTCAACGCCAATTCGTTGACTGGGCACCAAATTCAGATAATTACAAAGTTAGGCACCAAACGCGAAAGTGTACCATTTTATTGGCACCAAACTCGAAATATCCCTTCTAATAATGAACTTCTAATCTATTAAAAATGTCATAGATTACCTATAATAAAACATGGAAAGACGGAGATAAGATTTGCAACCGTTAATAACTTCTCAACGATTATGGGATCTTCTTTAAGCTAGATAATCATTGCAAAATTTGAATAAAATACCATAAACACAAATGACTCAAGGAAGTCCGCAGGCTTCGTTAGATGTCGGAACTCTATGATCAAGACAAAATTATGAAACAGAAAGACTCCCCTTTAATAGAAAATTTTCAGAAAAAATATTTCCTGCACAAATTACATGTCTAGAGGCTTGAGAGTCGAAAAAAGCTTGCATTTTGGATGCATTGACTCAAGGAAGTCCAGTGACTTCATTAGAAGTCGAAATACTTTTTTTTAAAACCAAACTATAAACTATATAAACTCATTTTTATTATATAATTTTCTAAAAAATTATTGTGGTAAAAAATAATACATTTAAAGGCTCTACATGTTATCTAAATTGCATTTCTACGTATGTTGATTCCAAAAATAAAGAGGGAAGTCATCATTTACATTGAAAAATAAGGATGAAACACCAATTGCTAAGCGTCCAAATCCTAAAAAGTTTCCTGTATACTGTGGGGAACTGAAAGACAGAGGTAACAGAAAAAGAATGAGGTCATTCCCACTTCGTATGAAGAAGTTATGAGAAAAATAGTCGAAAAAGAGATTACACAAAACCTTGGGGGACAAAGAGAGTTATATAAGTAGACAATATTTATAATAAAGGGTATTTTGAGTTTGGTGCCTATAAAATGGCACACCTTTTCCTTTGGTACCTAACTTTGTCGGAATTTGAGTTTGGTGCGGGACCCAACCAAGCAGTTGACTTAACGGATGACTGGTGGACCGTTCACAAGCTGTGTTGGAGCACAACTTGTTGCTCGGCCCCCCGCCAACTTTTGTAAATAAATACGTGTCTTTGTGAATAATTGTTTAAACAATCATTATTTAATTTAACTAGTTCAGTAAAACGGACCATCGTAGGGAAATCTCTCTAGATCATTTTCCAAACACGTTACGAGCGTTGCAGAGAAATAAAGCTGACTTATCTGACTGCCATGATAACTATGGATTAACATAAAATGGAAACAAATTTAATTAATACAATAATGAATAATTTGAAAAATGAATAGGGTCATTTACATGGATTCATTTTTTCAATACAATAATGGTTAGTTTGAAGGTTTAAGGAAACGATTATTGGGGTTTACATGAGAGATAGACTTTGGATAATTTACGGGTAAACAACGAAGGGAGCTATGCTTATATTTTGGATTTAATTTTGTGTAAACAGGTGGTCATATGATAAAATAACAGTAGCTCAGTGTATGATTTGAGATTAGAAACGAAAGAAGATGGCAATGGTATTAAGAGTGGAACCTAAAACCTCGTGAATGAAAATCAACAACTCTCATTTCTCAAACATGGAGTATGTAGAAGATAAGGCGTAGTTAGTGAATAAAACGGAGTTTAGAATTTTATTAGATATTTAACATTTTTAACTCTAAATTGGATGGTCAACACAGTGTAAGTCAACGCCAATTCGTTGACTGGGCACCAAATTCAGATAATTACAAAGTTAGGCACCAAACGCGAAAGTGTACCATTTTATTGGCACCAAACTCGAAATATCCCTTCTAATAATGAACTTCTAATCTATTAAAAAGGTCATAGATTACCTATAATAAAACATGGAAAGACGGAGATAAGATTTGCAACCGTTAATAACTTCTCAACGATTATGGGATCTTCTTTAAGCTAGATAATCATTGCAAAATTTGAATAAAATACCATAAACACAAATGACTCAAGGAAGTCTGCAGGCTTCGTTAGATGTAGGAACTCTATGATCAAGACAAAATTATGAAACAGAAAGACTCCCCTTTAATAGAAAATTTTCAGAAAAAATATTTCCTGCACAAATTACATGTCTAGAGGCTTGAGAGTCGAAAAAAGCTTGCATTTTGGATGCATTGACTCAAGGAAGTCCAGTGACTTCGTTAGAAGTCGAAATCCTTTTTTTTTAAAACCAAACTATAAACTATATAAACTCATTTTTATTATAAAATTTTCTAAAAAATTATTGTGGTAAAAAATAATACATTTAAAGGCTCTACATGTTATCTAAATTGCATTTCTACGTATGTTGATTCCAAAAATAAAGAGGGAAGTCATCATTTACATTGAAAAATAAGGATGAAACACCAATTGCTAAGCGTCCAAATCCTAAAAATTTTCCTGTATACTGTGGGGAACTGAAAGACAGAGGTAACAGAAAAAGAATGAGGTCATTCCCACTTCGTATGAAGAAGTTATGAGAAAAATAGTCGAAAAAGAGATTACACAAAACCTTGGGGGACAAAGAGAGTTATATAAGTAGACAATATTTATAATAAAGGGTATTTTGAGTTTGGTGCCTATAAAATGGCACACCTTTTCCTTTGGTACCTAACTTTGTCGGAATTTGAGTTTGGTGCGGGACCCAACCAAGCAGTTGACTTAACGGATGACTGGTGGACCGTTCACAAGCTGTGTTGGAGCACAACTTGTTGCTCGGCCCCCCGCCAACTTTTGTAAATAAATACGTGTCTTTGTGAATAATTGTTTAAACAATCATTATTTAATTTAACTAGTTCAGTAAAACGGACCATGGTAGGGAAATCTCTCTAGATCATTTTCCAAACACGTTACGAGCGTTGCAGAGAAATAAAGCTGACTTATCTGACTGCCATGATAACTATGGATTAACATAAAATGGAAACAAATTTAATTAATACAATAATGAATAATTTGAAAAATGAATAGGGTCATTTACATGGATTCATTTGTTCAATACAATAATGGTTAGTTTGAAGGTTTAAGGAAACGATTATTGGGGTTTACATGAGAGATAGACTTTGGATAATTTACGGTTAAACAATGAAGGGAGCTATGCTTATATTTTGGATTTAATTTTGTGTAAACAGGTGGTCATATGATAAAATAACAGTAGCTCAGTGTATGATTTGAGATTAGAAACGAAAGAAGATGGCAATGGTATTAAGAGTGGAACCTAAAACCTCGTGAATGAAAATCAACAACTCTCATTTCTCAAACATGGAGTATGTAGAAGATAAGGCGTAGTTAGTGAATAAAACGGAGTTTAGAATTTTATTAGATATTTAACATTTTTAACTCTAAATTGGATGGTCAACACAGTGTAAGTCAACGCCAATTCGTTGACTGGGCACCAAATTCAGATAATTACAAAGTTAGGCACCAAACGCGAAAGTGTACCATTTTATTGGCACCAAACTCGAAATATCCCTTCTAATAATGAACTTCTAATCTATTAAAAAGGTCATAGATTACCTATAATAAAACATGGAAAGACGGAGATAAGATTTGCAACCGTTAATAACTTCTCAACGATTATGGGATCTTCTTTAAGCTAGATAATCATTGCAAAATTTGAATAAAATACCATAAACACAAATGACTCAAGGAAGTCCGCAGGCTTCGTTAGATGTCGGAACTCTATGATCAAGACAAAATTATGAAACAGAAAGACTCCCCTTTAATAGAAAATTTTCAGAAAAAATATTTCCTGCACAAATTACATGTCTAGAGGCTTGAGAGTCGAAAAAAGCTTGCATTTTGGATGCATTGACTCAAGGAAGTCCAGTGACTTCATTAGAAGTCGAAATACTTTTTTTTAAAACCAAACTATAAACTATATAAACTCATTTTTATTATATAATTTTCTAAAAAATTATTGTGGTAAAAAATAATACATTTAAAGGCTCTACATGTTATCTAAATTGCATTTCTACGTATGTTGATTCCAAAAATAAAGAGGGAAGTCATCATTTACATTGAAAAATAAGGATGAAACACCAATTGCTAAGCGTCCAAATCCTAAAAATTTTCCTGTATACTGTGGGGAACTGAAAGACGGAGGTAACAGAAAAAGAATGAGGTCATTCCCACTTCGTATGAAGAAGTTATGAGAAAAATAGTCGAAAAAGAGATTACACAAAACTTTGGGGGACAAAGAAAGTTATATAAGTAGACAATATTTATAATAAGGGGTATTTTGAGTTTGGTGCCTATAAAATGGCACACCTTTTCATTTGGTACCTAACTTTGTCGGAATTTGAGTTTGGTGTGGGTCCCAACCAAGCAGTTGACTTAACGGATGACTGGTGGACCGTTCACAATCTTTGTTGGAGCACAACTTGTTGCTCGGCCCCCAGCCAACTTTTGTAAATAAATATGTGTCTTTTGTGAATAATTGTTTAAACAATCATTATTTAATTTAACTAGTTCAGTAAAACGGACCATGGTTGGGAAATCTCTCTAGATCATTTTCCAAACACGTTACGAGCGTTGCAGAGAAATAAAGCTGACTTATCTGACTGCCATGATAACTATGGATTTTCATAAAATGGAAACAAATTTAATTAATACAATAATGAATAATTTTAAAAATGAATAGGGTCATTTACATGGATTCATTTGTTCAGTACAATAATGGTTAGTTTGAAGGTTTAAGGAAACGATTATTGGGGTTTACATAAGAGATAGACTTTGGATAATTGACGGGTAAACAATGAAGGGAACTATGCTTATATTTTGGATTTAATTTTGTGTAAACAGGTGGTCATATGATAAAATAACAGTAGCTCAGTGTATGATTTGAGATTAGCAACGAAAGAAGATGGCAATGGTATTAAGAGTGGAACCTAAAACCTCGTGAATGAAAATCAACAACTCTCATTTCTCAAACATGGAGTATGTATAAGATAAGGCGCAGTTAGTGAATAAAACGGAGTTTAGAATTTTATTAGACATTTCACATTTTTAACCCAAAATTGGATGGTCAACACGGTGTCAATCAACGCCAATTCATTGACTGGGTACCAAACTCAGATATTGACAAAGTTAGGCACCAAACGCGAAAGTGTACCATTTTATAGGCACCAAACTCGAAATATTCCTTCTAATAATGAACTTCTAGTCTCTTAAAAAGGTCATAGATTACCTATAATAAAACATGGAAAGAAGGAGATAAGGTTTGCAACCGTTAATAACTTCTCAACGATTATGTGATCTTCTTTAAGCTAGATAATCATTGCAAAATTTGAATAAAATACCATAAACACAAATGACTCAAGGAAGTCCGCAGAATTCGTCAGATGTCGAAACTCTATGATCAAGACCAAATCATGAAACAGAAAGACTCCCCTTTAATAAAAATTTTCAGAAAAAATATTTCCTGCACAAATTACATGTCTAGAGGCTTGAGAGTCGAAAAAAGCTTGCATTTTGGATGCATTGACTCAAGGAAGTCCAGTGACTTCGTTAGAAGTCGAAATCCGTTTTTTAAAACCAAACTATAAACTAGATAAACTCATTTTTATTATAAAATTTTTAAAAAATGGTTGTGGTAAAAAATAATACATTTAAAGGCTCTACATGTTATCCAAATTTCATTTCTACGTATGTTGATTCCAAAAATAAAGAGGGAAGTCATCCTTTACATTGAAAATAAGGATGAAACACCAATTGCTAAGCGTCCAAATCCTAAATATTTTCCTGTATACTGTGGGGAACTGAAAAACAGAGGTAATAGAAAAAGAATGAGGTCATTCCCACTTCGTATGAACAAGCTATGAGCAAAATAGTCGAAAAAGAGATTACACAAAACCTTGGGGGACAAAGAGAGTTTTATAAGTAGACAATATTTATAATAAGGGGTATTTTTATTTTGGTGCCTATAAAATGGCACACCTTTTCCTTTGGTACCTAACTTTGTCGGAATTTGAGTTTGGTGTGGGTCCCAACCCAGCAGTTGACTTAACGGATTACTGGTGGACCGTTCACAAGCTGTGTTGGAGCACAACTTGTTGCTCGACCCCCCGCAAACTTTTGTAAATAAATACGTGTGTTTGTGAATAATTGTTTAAACAATCATTATTTAATTTAACTAGTTCACTAACACGGACTACGGTAGGGAAATCTCTCTAGACCATTTTCCAAACACGTTACGAGCGTTCCAGAGAAATAAGGCTGACATATCTAACTTTCATGATAACTATGGATTTACATAAAATGGAAACAAATTTAATTAATACAATAATGATTAATTTGAAAAATTGATAGGGTCATTTACATGGATTCATTTGTTCAATACAATAATAGTTCGTTCGAAGGTTTAAGGAAACGATTATTGGGGTTTAGATGAGAGATAGATTTTGGATGATTTATCGGTAAACAATGAAGGGAGCTATGCTTATATTTTTGATTTAATTTTGTGTAAACAGGTGGTCATATGAGAAAATAACAGTAGCTCAGTGTAAGATTTGAGATTAGCAACGAAAGAAGATGGCAATGGTATTAAGAGTGGAACCTAAAACCTCGTGAATGAAAATCAACAACTCTCATTTCTCAAACATGGAGTATGTAGAAGATAAGGCGCAGTTAGTGAATAAAACGGAGTTTAGAATTTTATTAGACATTCACATTTTTAACTCTAAATTGGATGGTCAACACGGTCAATAACGCCAATTCGTTGACTGGGCACCAAACTCAGATATTGAAAAAGTTAGGCACCAAACGCGAAAGTGTACCATTTTATAGGCACCAAACTCGAAATATCCCTTCTAATAATGAACTTCTAATCTCTTAAAAGGGTCATAGATTACCTATAACAAAACATGGAAAGAAGGAGATAAGGTTTGCAACCGTTAATAACTTCTCAACGATTATGGGATCTTTTTTAAGCTAGATAATCATTGCAAAATTTGAATAAAATACCATAAACACAAATGACTCAAGGAAGTGCGCAGGCTTCGTTAGATGTCGGAACTCTATGATCAACACAAAATCATGAAACAGAAAGACTCCCCTTTAATAGAAAATTTTTAGAAAAAATATTTCCTGCATAAATTACATGTCTAGAGGATTGAGAGTCGAAAAAAGCTTGCATTTTGGATGCATTGACTCAGGGAAGTCCAGTGACTTCGTTAGAAGTCGAAATCCTTTTTTTAAAACCAAACTATAAACTAGATAAACTCATTTTTATTATAAAATTTTCTAAAAAATGATTGTGGTAAAAAATAGTACATTTAAAAGAGGGAAGTCATCCTTTACATTGAAAATAAGGATGAAACACCAATTCTTAAGCGTCCAAAACCTAAATTTTTTCCTGTATACTGTGGGAAACTAAAAGACAGAGGTAACCGATAAAGAATGAGGTCATTCCCACTTCGTATGAAGAAGTTATGAGCAAAATAGTCGAAAAAGAGATTACACAAAACCTTGGGGGACAAAGAGAGTTAAATAAGTAGACAATATTTATAATAAGGGGTATTTTGATTTTGGTGCCTATAAAATAACACACCTTAGCCTTTGGTACCTAACTTTGTCCGAATTTGAGTTTGGTGTGGGTCCCAATCAAGCAGTTGACTTAACGGATGACTGGTGGACCGTTCACAAGCTGTGTTGGAGCACAACTTGTTGCTCGCCCCCCTTCCAACTTTTGTAAATAAATACGTGTCTTTGTGAATAATTGTTTACAAAATCATTATTTAATTTAACTATTTCACTAACACGGACCACGGTAGGGGAATCTCTCTAGATTATTTTCCAAACACGTTACGAGCGTTCCGGAGAAATAAGGCTAACTTATCTGACTGCCACGATAACTATGGATTTACATAAAATGGAAACAAATTTAATTAATATAATAATGATTAATTTGAAAAATGAATAGGGTCATTTAGATGGATTCATTTGTTCAATACAATAATGGTTAGTTTGAAGGTTTAAGGAAACGATTATTGGGGTTTACATGAGAAATAGATTTTGGATGATTTACCGGTAAACAATGAAGGGAGCTATGCTTATACTTTGGATTTAATTTTGTCTAAACAGGTGGTCATATGAGATAATAACATTAGCTTAGTGTATGATTT
The DNA here is from genome assembly GCF_003573695.1 of Papaver somniferum. Lineage (NCBI taxonomy): Eukaryota > Viridiplantae > Streptophyta > Magnoliopsida > Ranunculales > Papaveraceae > Papaver > Papaver somniferum. The sequence continues at coordinate 291,492 of NW_020648749.1, forward strand.
GAGATTAGCAATGAAAGAAGATGGCAATGGTATTAAGAGTGGAACCTAAAACCTCGTGAATGAACATCAACAACTCTCATTTCTCAAACATGGAGTATGTAGAAGATAGGGCGCACTTAGTGAATAAAACGGAGGTTAGAATTTTATTACACATTTCACATTTTTAACTCTAAATTGGATGGTCAACACGGTCAATCAACGCCAATTCGTTGACTGGGCACCAAACTCAGATATTGACAAAGTTAGGCACCAAACGCGAAAGTGTACCATTTTATAGGCACCAAACTCGAAATATCCCTTCTAATAATGAAATTCTAATCTTTTAAAAAGGTCATATATTACCTATAAAAAAACATGGAAAGAAGGAGATAAGGTTTGCAACCGTGAATAACTTCTCAACGATTATGGGATCTTCTTTAAGCTAGATAATCATTGCAAAATTTGAATAAAATACCATAAGTACAAATGACTCAAGGAAGTCCGCAGGCTTCGTTGGATGTCGGAACTCTATGATCATGACCAAATCATGAAACAGAAAGACTCCCCTTTAATAGAAAATTTTCATAAAAAATATTCCCTGCACAAATTACATGTCTAGAGGCTTGAGAGTCGAAAAAAGATTGCATTTTGGATGCATTGACTCAAGGAAGTCCAGTGACTTCGTTAGAAGTCGAAATCCTTTTTTTAAAACCAAACTATAAACTAGATAAACTCATTTTTTTTATAAAATTTTCTAAAAAATGATTGTGGTAAATAATAATACATTTAAAGGCTCTACATGTTATCCGAATTGCATTTCTACGTATGTTGATTCCAAAAATAAAGATGGAAGTCATCCTTTACATTGAAAATAAGGATGAAACACCAATTGTTAAGCGTCCAAAACCTAAATTGTTTTCCTGTATACTGTGGGGAACTGAAAGACAGAGGTAACAGAAAAAGAATGAGGTCATTCCCACTTCGTATGAAGAAGTTATAAGCAAAATAGTCGAAAAAGAGATTACACAAACCCTTGGGGGACAAAGAGAGTTATATAAGTAGACAATATTTATAATAAGGGGTATTTTGAGTTTGGTGACTATAAAATGGCACACCTTTGCCTTTGGTACCTTACTTTGTCGGAATTTGAGTTTGGTGTGGGTCCCAATCAAGCAGTTGACTTAACGGATGACTGGTGGACCGTTCACAAGCTGTGTTGGAGCAAAACTTGTTGCTCGCCCCCCTTCCAACTTTTGTAAATAAATACGTGTCTTTGTGAATAATTGTTTACAAAATCATTATTTAATTTAACTATTTCACTAACACGGACCACGGTAGGGAAATCTCTCTAGATTATTTTCCAAACACGTTACGAGCGTTCCGGAGAAATAAGGCTGACTTATCTGACTGCCACGATAACTAAGGATTTACATAAAATGGAAACAAATTTAATTCATATAATAATGATTAATTTGAAAAATGAATAGGGTCATTTAGATGGATTCATTTGTTCAATACAATAATGGTTAGTTTGAAGGTTTAAGGAAACGATTATTGGGGTTTACATGAGAAATAGATTTTGGATGATTTACCGGTAAACAATGAAGGGAGCTATGCTTATACTTTGGATTTAATTTTGTGTAAACAGGTGGTCATATGAGAAAATAACATTAGCTTAGTGTATGATTTGAGATTAGCAATGAAAGAAGATGGCAATGGTATTAAGAGTGGAACCTAAAACATCGTGAATGAACATCAACAACTCTCATTTCTCAAACATGGAGTATGTAGAAGATAGGGCGCACTTAGTGAATAAAACGGAGGTTAGAATTTTATTACACATTTCACATTTTTAACTCTAAATTGGATGGTCAACACGGTTAATCAACGCCAATTCGTTGACTGGGCACCAAACTCAGATATTGACAAAGTTAGGCACCAAACGCGAAAGTGTACCATTTTATAGGCACCAAACTCGAAATATCCCTTCTAATAATGAAATTCTAATCTTTTAAAAAGGTCATAGATTACCTATAATAAAACATGGAAAGAAGGAGATAAGGTTTGCAACCGTGAATAACTTCTCAACGATTATGGGATCTTCTTTAAGCTAGATAATCATTGCAAAATTTGAATAAAATACCATAAGTACAAATGACTCAAGGAAGTCCGCAGGCTTCGTTAGATGTCGGAACTCTATGATCATGACCAAATCATGAAACAGAAAGACTCCCCTTTAATAGAAAATTTTCAGAAAAAATATTCCCTGCACAAATTACATGTCTAGAGGCTTGAGAGTCGAAAAAAGATTGCATTTTGGATGCATTGACTCAAGGAAGTCCAGTGACTTCGTTAGAAGTCGAAATCCTTTTTTTAAAACCAAACTATAAACTAGATAAACTCATTTTTTTTATAAAATTTTCTAAAAAAACTGATTGTTGTAAATAATAATACATTTAAAGGCTCTACATGTTATCCGAATTGCATTTCTACGTATGTTGATTCCAAAAATAAAGATGGAAGTCATCCTTTACATTGGAAATAAGGATGAAACACCAATTTCTAAGCGTCCAAAACCTAAATTTTTTTCTTGTATACTGTGGGGAACTGAAAGACAGAGGTAACAGAAAAAGAATGAGGTCATTCCCACTTCGTATGAAGAAGTTATGAGCAAAATAGTCGAAAAAAAGATTACACAAACCCTTGGGGGACAAAGAGAGTTATATAAGTAGACAATATTTATAATAAGGGGTATTTTGAGTTTGGTGCCTATAAAATGGCACGCCTTTGCCTTTGGTACCTAACTTTGTCGGAATTTGAGTTTGGTGTGGGTCCCAATCAAGTAGTTGACTTAACGGATGACTGGTGGACCGTTCACAAGTTGTGTTGGAGCACAACTTTTTGCTCGGCCCCCCGCCAACTTTTGTAAATAAATACGTGTCTTTGTGAATAATTGTTTAAACAATAATTATTTAATTTAACTAGTTCACTAACACGGACCACGGTAGGGAAATATCTCTAGATCATTTTCCAAACACGTTACTAGCGTTCCGGAGAAATAAGCCTGACTTACCTGACTGCCATGATAACTATGGATTTACATAAAATGGAAACAAATTTAATTAATACAATAATGATTAATTTGAAAAATGAATAGGGTCATTTACATGGATTCATTTGTTCAATACAATTATGGTTAGTTTGAAGGTTAGCAATGAAAGAAGATGGCAATGGTATTAAGAGTGGAACCTAAAACCTCGTGAATGAAAATCAACAACTCTCATTTCTCAAACATGGAGTATGTAGAAGATAGGGCGCAGTTAGTGAATAAAACGGAAGTTAGAATTTTATTAGACATTTCACATTTTTAACTCTAAATTGGATGGTCAACACGGTCAATCAACGCCAATTTGTTGACTTGGCACCAAACTCAGATATTGACAAAGTTAGGCACCAAACGCGAAAGTGTACCATTAGCAATGAAAGAAGAAGGCAATGGTATTAAGAGTGGAACCTAAAACCTCGTGAATGAAAATCAACAACTCTCATTTCTCAAACATGGAGTATGTAGAAGATAGGGCGCACTTAGTGAATAAAACGGAGGTTAGAATTTTATTAGACATTTCACATTTTTAACTCTAAATTGGATGGTCAACACGGTCAATCAACGCCAATTTGTTGACTTGGCACCAAACTCAGATATTGACAAAGTTAGGCACCAAACGCGAAAGTGTACCATTTTATAGGTACCAAACTCGAAATATCCCTTCTAATAATGAAATTCTAATCTTTTAAAAAGGTCATAGATTACCTATAATAAAACATGGAAAGAAGGAGATAAGGTTTGCAACCGTGAATAACTTCTCAACGATTATGGGATCTTCTTTAAGCTAGATAATCATTGCAAAATTTGAATAAAATACCATAAACACAAATGACTCAAGGAAATCCGCAGGCTTCGTTAGATGTCGGAACTCTATGATCAAGATCAAATCAGGAAACCGAAAGACTCCCCTTTGATAGAAAATTTTCAGAAAAAATATTTCCTGCATAAATTACATGTCTAGAGGCTTGAGAGTCCAAAAAAGCTTGCATTTTGGATGCATTGACTCAAGGAAGTCCAGTGACTTCGTTAGAAGTCGAAATCCTTTTTTTAAAACCAAACTATAAACTAGATAAACTCATTTTTATTATAAAATTTTCTAAAAAATGATTGCGGTAAAAAATAATACATTTAAAGGCTCTACATGTTATCCAAATTGCATTTCTACGTATGTTGATTCCAAACATAAAGAGGGAAGTCATCCTTTACATTGAAAATAAGGATGAAACACAAATTCCTAAGTGTCCAAATCCTAAAAATTTTCCAGTATACTGTGGGGAACTGAAAGACAGAGGTAACAGAAAAAGAATGAGGTCATTCCCACTTCGTATGAAGAAGTTATGAACAAAATAGTGGAAAAAGAGATTACACAAACCCTTGGGGGACAAAGAGAGTTATATAAGTAGACAATATTTATAATAAGGGTTATTTTAGGTTCGGTGCCTATAAAATGGCACACCTTTGCCTTTGGTACCTAACTTTGTCGGAATTTGAGTTTGTTGTAGGTCCCAATCAAGCAGTTGACTTAACGGATGACTGGTGGACCGTTCACAAGTTGTGTTGGAGCACAACTTGTTGCTCGACCCCCGCCAACTTTTATAAATAAATACGTGTCTTTGTGAATAATTGTTTAAACAATCATTATTTAGTTTAACTAGTTCACTAACACGGACAACGGTAGGGAAATCTCTCTAGATTTTCCAAACACGTTACGAGCGTTCCAGAGAAATAAGGCTGACTTATCTGACTGCCATGATAACTATGGATTTGCATAAAATGGAAACAAATTTAATTAATACAATAATGATTAATTTTAAAAATGAATAGGGTCATTTACATGGATTCATTTGTTCAATACAATAATGGTTAGTTTGAAGGTTTAAGGAAACGATTATTGGGGTTTACATGAGAGATAGATTTTGGATGATTTACTGGTAAACAATGAAGGGAGCTATGCTTATACTTTGGATTTAATTTTGTGTAAACAGGTGGTCATATGAGAAAATAACAGTAGCTCGGTGTATGATTTGAGATTAGCAATGAAAGAAGATGGCAATGGTATTAAGAGTGGAACCTAAAACCTCGTGAATGAAAATCAACAACTCTCATTTCTCAAACATGGAGTATGTAGAAGATAGGGCGCAGTTAGTGAACAAAACGGAAGTTAGAATTTTATTAGACATTTCACATTTTTAACTCTAAATTGGATGGTCAACACGGTCAATCAACGCCAATTTGTTGACTTGGCACCAAACTCAGATATTGACAAAGTTAGGCACCAAACGCGAAAGTGTACCATTTTATAGGCACCAAACTCAAAATATCCCTTCTAATAATAAACTTATAATCTTTTAAAAAGGTCATAGATTACCTATAATAAAACACGGAAAGAAGGAGATAAGTTTTGCAACCGTTAATAACTTCTCAATGATTATGGGATCTACTTTAAGCTAGATAATCAATGAAAAATTTGAATAAAATACCATAAACACAAATGACTCAAGGAAATCCGCAGGCTTCGTTAGATGTCGGAACTCTATGATCAAGACCAAATCAGGAAACAGAAAGACTCCCCTTTGATAGAAAATTTTCAGAAAAAATATTTCCTTCACAAATTACATGTCTAGAGGCTTGAGAGTCGAAAAAAGCTTGCATTTTGGATGCATTGACTCAAGGAAGTCCAGTGACTTCGTTAGAATTCGAAATCCTTTTTTTAAAACCAAACTATAAACTAGATAAACTCATTTTTATTATAAAATTTTCTAAAAAATGATTGCGGTAAAAAATAATACATTTAAAGGCTCTACATGTTATCCAAATTGCATTTCTACGTATGTTGATTCCAACCATAAAGAGGGAAGTCATCCTTTACATTGAAAATAAGGATGAAACACCAATTCCTAAGCGTCCAAATCCTAAAAAATTTCATGTATACTGTGGGGAACTGAAAGACAGAGGTAACAGAAAGAGAATGAGGTCATTCCCACTTCGTATGAAGAAGTTATGAACAAAATAGTCGAAAAAGAGATTACACAAACCCTTGGGGGACAAAGAGAGTTATATAAGTAGACAATATTTATAATAAGGGTTATTTTAGGTTTGGTGCCTATAAAATGGCACACCTTTGCCTTTGGTACCTAACTTTGTCGGAATTTGAGTTTTGTGTGGGTCCCAATCAACTTTTGTAATAAATCTCTCTAGATCATTTTCCAAACACGTTACGAGCGTTCCGGAGAAATAAGGATGACTTATCTGACTGCCATGATAACTATGGATTTACATAAAATGGAAACAAATTTAATTAATACAATAATGATTAGTTTGAAAAATGAATAGGGTCATTTACATGGATTCATTTGTTCAATACATCAATGGTTAGTTTGAAGGTTTAAGGAAACGATTATTGGGGTTTACATGAGAGACAGATTTTGGATGATTTACCGGTAAACAATGAAGGGAGCTATGCTTATACTTTGGATTTAATTTTGTGTAAACAGGTGGTCATATGAGAAAATAACAGTAGCTCAATGTATGATTTGAGATTAGCAATGAAAGAAGATAGCAATGGTATTAAGAGTGGAACCTAAAACCTCGTGAATGAAAATCAACAACTCTCATTTCTCAAACATGGAGTATGTAGAAGATTGGGCGCACTTAGTGAATAAAAAAGAGGTTAGAATTTTATTAGACATTTCACATTTTTAACTCTAAGTTGGATGGTCAACACAGTCAATCAACGCCAATTTGTTGACTTGGCACCAAACTCAGATATTGACAAAGTTAGGCACCAAACGCGAAAGTGTACCATTTTATAGGCACCAAACTCAAAATATCCCTTCTAATAATAAACTTACAATCTTTTAAAAAGGTCATAGATTACCTATAATAAAACACGGAAAGAAGGAGATAAGGTTTGCTACCGTTAATAACTTCTCAATGATTATGGGATCTTCTTTAAGCTAGATAATCAATGAAAAATTTGAATAAAATACCATAAACACAAATGACTCAAGGAAATCTGCAGGCTTCGTTAGATGTCGGAACTCTATGATCAAGACCAAATCAAGAAACACAAAGACTCCCCTTTAATAGAAAATTTTCAGAAAAAATATTTCCTGCACAAATTACATGTCTAGAGGCTTGAGAGTCGAAAAAAGCTTGCATTTTGGATGCATTGACTCAAGGAAGTCCAGTGACTTCGTTAGAAGTCGAAATCCTTTTTTTAAAACCAAACTATAAACTAGATAAACTCATTTTTATTATAAAATTTTCTAAAAAATGATTGCGGTAAAAAATAATACATTTAAAGGCTCTACATGTTATCCAAATTGCATTTCTACGTATGTTGATTCCAAACATAAAGAGGGAAGTCATCCTTTACATTGAAAATAAGGATGAAACACAAATTCCTAAGCGTCCTAATCCTAAAATTTTTCCAGTATACTATGGGGAACTGAAAGACAGAGGTAACAGAAAAAGAATGAGGTCATTCCCACTTCGTATGAAGAAGTTATGAACAAAATAGTCGAAAAAGAGATTACACAAACCCTTGGGGGACAAAGAGAGTTATATAAGTAGACAATATTTATAATAAGGGTTATTTTAGGTTCGGTGCCTATAAAATGGCACACCTTTGCCTTTGGTACCTAACTTTGTCGGAATTTGAGTTTGTTGTAGGTCCCAATCAAGCAGTTGACTTAACGGATGACTGGTGGACCGTTCACAAGCTGTGTTGGAGCACAACTTGTTGCTCGACCCCCGCCAACTTTTGTAAATAAATACGTGTCTTTGTGAATAATTGTTTAAACAATCATTATTTAGTTTAACTAGTTCACTAACACGGACAACGGTACGGAAATCTCTCTAGATTTTCCAAACACGTTACGAGCGTTCCAGAGAAATAAGGCTGACTTATCTGACTGCCATGATAACTATGGATTTGCATAAAATGGAAACAAATTTAATTAATACAATAATGATTAATTTTAAAAATGAATAGGGTCATTTACATGGATTCATTTGTTCAATACAATAATGGTTAGTTTGAAGGTTTAAGGAAACGATTATTGGGGTTTACATGAGAGATAGATTTTGGATGATTTACCGGTAAACAATGAAGGGAGCTATGCTTATACTTTGGATTTAATTTTGTGTAAATAGGTGGTCATATGAGAAAATAACAGTAGCTCAGTGTATGATTTGAGATTAGCAATGAAAGAAGATGGCAATGGTATTAAGAGTGGAACCTAAAACCTCGTGAATGAAAATCAACAACTCTCATTTCTCAAACATGGAGTATGTAGAAGATAGGGCGCAGTTAGTGAACAAAACGGAAGTTAGAATTTTATTAGACATTTCACATTTTTAACTCTAAATTGGATGGTCAACACGGTCAATCAACGCCAATTTGTTGACTTGGCACCAAACTCAGATATTGACAAAGTTAGGCACCAAACGCGAAAGTGTACCATTTTATTGGCACCAAACTCAAAATATCCCTTCTAATAATAAACTTATAATCTTTTAAAAAGGTCATAGATTACCTATAATAAAACACGGAAAGAAGGAGATAAGTTTTGCAACCGTTAATAACTTCTCAATGATTATGGGATCTTCTTTAAGCTAGATAATCAATGAAAATTTTGAATAAAATACCATAAACACAAATGACTCAAGGAAATCCGCAGGCTTCGTTAGATGTCAGAACTCTATGATCAAGACCAAATCAGGAAACACAAAGACTCCCCTTTAATAGAAAATTTTCAGAAAAAATATTTCCTGCACAAATTACATGTCTAGAGGCTTGAGAGTCGAAAAAAGCTTGCATTTTGGATGCATTGACTCAAGGAAGTCCAGTGACTTCGTTAGAAGTCGAAATCCTTTTTTTAAAACCAAACTATAAACTAGATAAAATAATTTTTATTATAAAATTTTCTAAAAAATGATTGCGGTAAAAAATAATACATTTAAAGGCTCTACATGTTATCCAAATTGCATTTCTACGTATGTTGATTCCAAACATAAAGAGGGAAGTCATCCTGTACATTGAAAATAAGGATGAAACACCAATTCCTAAGCGTCCAAATCCTAAAAAATTTCCAGTATACTGTGGGGAACTGAAAGACAGAGGTAACAGAAAAAGAATGAGGTCATTCCCACTTCGTATGAAGAAGTTATGAACAAAATAGTCGAAAAAGAGATTACACAAACCCTTGGGGGACAAAGAGAGTTATATAAGTAGACAATATTTATAATAAGGGTTATTTTAGGTTTGGTGCCTATAAAATGGCACACCTTTGCCTTTGGTACCTAACTTTGTCGGAATTTGAGTTTGGTGTAGGTCCCAATCAAGCACTTGACTTAACGGATGACTGGTGGACCGTTCACAAGCTGTGTTGGAGCACAACTTATTGCTCATCCCCCGCCAACTTTTGTAAATAAATACGTGTCTTTGTGAATAATTTTTTAAACAATCATTATTTAGTTTAACTAGTTCACTAACACGGACAACGGTAGGGAAATCTCTCTAGATTTTCCAAACACGTTACAAGCGTTCCGGAGAAATAAGGCTGACTTATCTGACTGCCATGATAACTATGGATTTGCTTAAAATGGAAACAAATTTAATTAATACAATAATGATTAATTTTAAAAATGAATAGGGTCATTTACATGGATTCATTTGTTCAATACAATAATGGTTAGTTTGAAGGTTTAAGGAAACGATTATTGGGGTTTACATGAGAGATAGATTTTGGATGATTTACCGGTAAACAATGAAGGGAGCTATGCTTATACTTTGGATTTAATTTTGTGTAAACAGGTGGTCATATGAGAAAATAACAGTAGATCAGTGTATGATTTGAGATTATCAATGAAAGAAGATGGCAATGGTATTAAGAGTGGAACCTAAAACCTCGTGAATGAAAATCAACAACTCTCATTTCTCAAACATGGAGTATGTAGAAGATAGGGCGCAGTTAGTGAACAAAACGGAAGTTAGAATTTTATTAGACATTTCACATTTTTAACTCTAAATTAGATGGTCAACACGGTCAATCAACGCCAATTTGTTGACTTGGCACCAAACTCAGATATTGACAAAGTTAGGCACCAAACGCGAAAGTGTACCATTTTATAGGCACCAAACTCAAAATATCCCTTCTAATAATAAACTTATAATCTTTTAAAAAGGTCATAGATTACCTATAATAAAACACGGAAAGAAGGAGATAAGTTTTGCAACCGTTAATAACTTCTCAATGATTATGGGATCTTCTTTAAGCTAGATAATCAATGAAAAATTTGAATAAAATACCATAAACACAAATGACTCAAGGAAATCCGCAGGCTTCGTTAGATGTCGGAACTCTATGATCAAGACCAAATCAGGAAACACAAAGACTCCCCTTTAATAGAAAATTTTCAGAAAAAATATTTCCTGCACAAATTACATGTCTAGAGGCTTGAGAGTCGAAAAAAGCTTGTATTATGGATGCATTGACTCAAGGAAGTCCAGTGACTTCGTTAGAAGTCGAAATCCTTTTTTTAAAACCAAACTATAAACTAGATAAACTCATTTTTATTATAAAATTTTTTAAAAAATGATTGCGGTAAAAAATAATACATTTAAAGGCTCTACATGTTATCCAAATTGCATTTCTACGTATGTTGATTCCAAACATAAAGAGGGAAGTCATCCTTTACATTGAAAATAAGGATGAAACACCAATTCCTAAGCGTCCAAATCCTAAAAATTTTCCAGTATACTGTGGGGAACTGAAAGACAGAGGTAACAGAAAAAGAATGAGGTCATTCCCACGTCGTATGAAGAAGTTATGAAAAAAATAGTCGAAAAAGAGATTACACAAACCCTTGGGGGACAAAGAGAGTTATATAAGTAGACAATATTTATAATAAGGGTTATTTTAGGTTTGGTGCCTATAAAATGGCACACCTTTGCCTTTGGTATCTAACTTTGTCGGAATTTGAGTTTGGTGTGGGTCCCAATCAACTTTTGTAATAAATCTCTCTAGATCATTTTCAAAACACGTTACGAGCGTTCCGGAGAAATAAGGCTGACTTATCTGACTGCCATGATAACTATGGATTTGCATAAAATGGAAACAAATTTAATTAATACAATAATGATTAATTTGAAAAATGAATAGGGTCATTTACATGGATTCATTTGTTCAATACAATAATGGTTAGTTTGAAGGTTTAAGGAAACGATTATTGGGGTTTACATGAGAGATAGATTTTGGATGATTTACCGGTAAACAATGAAGGGAGATATGCTTATACTTTGGATTTAATTTTGTGTAAACAGGTGTTCATATGAGAAAATAACAGTAGCTCAGTGTATGATTTGAGATTAGCAATGAAAGAAGATGGCAATGGTATTAAGAGTGGAACCTAAAACCTCGTGAATGAAAATCAACAACTCTCATTTCTCAAACATGGAGTATGTAGAAGATAGGGCGCAGTTAGTGAACAAAACGGAAGTTAGAATTTTATTAGACATTTCACATTTTTAACTCTAAATTGGATGGTCAACACGGTCAATCAACGCCAATTTGTTGACTTGGCACCAAACTCAGATATTGACAAAGTTAGGCACCAAACGCGAAAGTGTACCATTTTATAGGCACCAAACTCAAAATATCCCTTCTAATAATAAACTTATAATCTTTTAAAAAGGTCATAGATTACCTATAATAAAACACGGAAAGAAGGAGATAAGGTTTGCAACCGTTAATAACTTCTCAATGATTATGGGATCTTCTTTAAGCTAGATAATCAATGAAAAATTTGATTAAAATACCATAAACACAAATGACACAAGGAAATCCGCAGGCTTCGTTAGATGTCGGAACTCTATGATCAAGACCAAATCAGGAAACACAAAGACTCCCCTTTAATAGAAAATTTTCAGAAAAAATATTTCCTGCACAAATTACATGTCTAGAGGCTTGAGAGTCGAAAAAAGCTTGCATTTTGGATGCATTGACTCAAGGAAGTCCAGTGACTTCGTTAGAAGTCGAAATCCTTTTTTTAAAACCAAACTATAAACTAGATAAACTCATTTTTATTATAAAATTTTCTAAAAAATGATTGCGGTAAAAAATAATACATTTAAAGGCTCTACATGTTATCCAAATTGCATTTCTACGTATGTTGATTCCAAACATAAAGAGGGAAGTCATCCTTTACATTGAAAATAAGGATGAAACACCAATTCCTAAGCGTCCAAATCCTAAACTTTTTCCAGTATACTGTGGGGAACTGAAAGACAGAGGTAACAGAAAGAGAATGAGGTCATTCCCACTTCGTATGAAGAAGTTATGAACAAAATAGTCGAAAAAGAGATTACACAAACCCTTGGGGGACAAAGAGAGTTATATAAGTAGACAATATTTATAATAAGGGTTATTTTGGGTTTGGTGCCTATAAAATGGCACACCTTTGCCTTTGGTACCTAAATTTGTCGGAATTTGAGTTTGGTGTGGGTCCCAATCAACTTTTGTAATAAATCTCTCTAGATCATTTTCCAAACACGTTACGAGCGTTCCGGAGAAATAAGGCTGACTTATTTGACTGCCATGATAACTATGGATTTACATAAAATGGAAACAAATTTAATTAATACAATAATGATTAATTTGAAAAATGAATAGGGTCATTTACATGGATTCATTTGTTCAATACAATAATGGTTAGTTTGAAGGTTTAAGGAAACGATTATTGGGGTTTACATGAGAGATAGATTTTGGATAATTTACCGGTAAACAATGAAGGGAGCTATGCTTATACTTTGGATTTAATTTTGTGTAAACAGGTGGTCATATGAGAAAATAACAGTAGCTCAGTGTATGATTTGAGATTAGCAATGAAAGAAGATAGCAATGGTATTAAGAGTGGAACCTAAAACCTCGTGAATGAAAATCAACAACTCTCATTTCTCAAACATGGAGTATGTAGAAGATAGGGCGCACTTAGTGAATAAAACGGAGGTTAGAATTTTATTAGACATTTCACATTTTTAACTCTAAATTGGATAGTCAACACGGTCAATCAACGCCAATTTGTTGACTTGGCACCAAACTCAGATATTGACAAAGTTAGGCACCAAACGCGAAAGTGTACTATTTTATAGGCACCAAACTAAAAATATCCCTTCTAATAATAAACTTACAATCTTTTAAAAAGGTCATAGATTACCTATAATAAAACACGGAAAGAAGGAGATAAGGTTTGCAACCGTTAATAACTTCTCAACGATTATGGGATCTTCTTTAAGCTAGATAATCATTGAAAAATTTGAATAAAATACCATAAACACAAATGACTCAAGGAAATCCGCAGGCTTCGTTAGATGTCAGAAATCCATGATCAAGACCAAATCAGGAAACAGAAAGACTCCCCTTTGATAGAAAATTTTCAGAAAAAATATTTCCTGCATAAATTTCATGTCTAGAGGCTTGAGAGTCGAAAAAAGCTTGCATTTTGGATGCATTGACTCAAGGAAGTCCTGTGACTTCGTTAGAAGTCGAAATCCTTTTTTTTAAAACCAAACTATAAACTAGATAAACTCATTTTTATTATAAAATTTTCTAAAAAATGATTGCGGTAAAAAATAATACATTTAAAGGCTCTACATGTTATCCAAATTGCATTTCTACGTATGTTGATTCCAAACATAAAGAGGGAAGTCATCCTTTACATTGAAAATAAGGATGAAACACCAATTCCTAAGCGTCCAAATCCTAAAAATTTTCCTGTATACTGTGGGGAACTGAAAGACAGAGGTAACAGAAAGAGAATGAGGTCATTCCCACTTCGTATGAAGAAGTTATGAACAAAATAGTCGAAAAAGAGATTACACAAACCCTTGGGGGACAAAGAGAGTTATATAAGTAGACAATATTTATAATAAGGGTTATTTTAGGTTTGGTGCCTATAAAATGGCACACCTTTTCCTTTGGTACCTAACTTTGTCGGAATTTGAGTTTGGTGTGGGTCCCAATCAACTTTTGTAATAAATCTCTCTAGATCATTTTCCAAACACGTTACGAGCGTTCCGGAGAAATAAGGCTGACTTATCTGACTGCCATGATAACTATGGATTTACATAAAATGGAAACAAATTTAATTAATACAATAATGATTAATTTGAAAAATGAATAGGGTCATTTACATGGATTCATTTGTTCAATACAATAATGGTTAGTTTGAAGGTTTAAGGAAACGATTATTGGGGTTTACATGAGAGATAGATTTTGGATGATTTACCGGTAAACAATGAAGGGAGCTATGCGTATACTTTGGATTTAATTTTGTGTAAACAGGTGGTCATATGAGAAAATAACAGTAGCTCAGTGTAGGATTTGAGATTAGCAATGAAAGAAGATAGCAATGGTATTAAGAGTGGAACCTAAAACCTCGTGAATGAAAATAAACAACTCTCATTTCTCAAACATGGAGTATGTAGAAGATAGGGCGCACTTAGTGAATAAAACGGAGGTTAGAATTTTTTTAGACATTTCACATTTTGAACTCTAAATTGGATGGTCAACACGGTCAATCAACGCCAATTTGTTGACTTGGCACCAAACTCAGATATTGACAAAGTTAGGCACCAAACGCGAAAGTGTACCATTTTATAGGCACCAAACTCAAAATATCCCTTCTAATAATAAACTTACAATCTTTAAAAAGGTCATAGATTACCCAAAATAAAACACGGAAAGAAGGAGATAAGGTTTGCAACCGTTAATAACTTTTCAACGATTATGGGATCTTCTTTAAGCTAGATAATCAATGAAAAATTTGAATAAAATACCATAAACACAAATGACTCAAGGAAATCCGCAGGCTTCGTTAGATGTCAGAACTCTATGATCAAGACCAAATCAGGAAACACAAAGACTCCCCTTTAATAGAAAATTTTCAGAAAAAATATTTCCTGCACAAATTACATGTCTAGAGGCTTGAGAGTCGAAAAAAGCTTGCATTTTGGATGCATTGACTCAAGGAAGTCCAGTGACTTCGTTAGAAGTCGAAATCCTTTTTTAAAACCAAACTATAAACTAGATAAATTCATTTTTATTATAAAATTTTCTAAAAAATGATTGCGGTAAAAAATAATACATTTAAAGGCTCTACATGTTATCCAAATTGCATTTCTACGTATGTTGATTCCAAACATAAAGAGGGAAGTCATCCTTTACATTGAAAATAAGGATGAAACACCAATTCCTAAGCGTCTAAATCCTAAAAAAATTCCAGTATAATGTGGGGAACTGAAAGACAGAGGTAACAGAAAAAGAATGAGGTCATTCCCACTTCGTATGAAGAAGTTATGAACAAAATAGTCGAAAAAGAGATTACACAAACCCTTGGGGGACAAAGAGAGTTATATAAGTAGACAATATTTATAATAAGGGTTATTTTAGGTTTGGTGCCTATAAAATGGCACACCTTTGCCTTTGGTACCTAACTTTGTCGGAATTTGAGTTTGGTGTGGGTCCCAATCAACTTTTGTAATAAATCTCTCTAGATCATTTTCCAAACACGTTACGAGCGTTCCGGAGAAATAAGGCTGACTTATCAGACTGCCATGATAACTATGGATTTACATAAAATGGAAACAAATTTAATTAATACAATAATGATTAATTTGAAAAATGAATAGGGTCATTTACATGGATTCATTTGTTCAATACAATAATGGTTAGTTTGAAGGTTTAAGGAAACGATTATTGGGGTTTACATGAGAGATAGATTTTGGATGATTTACCGGTAAACAATGAAGGGAGATATGCTTATACTTTGGATTTAATTTTGTGTAAACAGGTGGTCATATGAGAAAATAACAGTAGCTCAGTGTATGATTTGAGATTAGCAATGAAAGAAGATAGCAATGGTATTAAGAGTGGAACCTAAAACCTCGTGAATGAAAATCAACAACTCTCATTTCTCAAACATGGAGTATGTAGAAGATAGGGCGCACTTAGTGAATAAAACGGAGGTTAGAATTTTATTAGACATTTCACATTTTTAACTCTAAATTGGATAGTCAACACGGTCAATCAACGCCAATTTGTTGACTTGGCACCAAACTCAGATATTGACAAAGTTAGGCACCAAACGCGAAAGTGTACTATTTTATAGGCACCAAACTCAAAATATCCCTTCTAATAATAAACTTACAATCTTTTAAAAAGGTCATAGATTACCTATAATAAAACACGGAAAGAAGGAGATAAGGTTTGCAACCGTTAATAACTTCTCAACGATTATGGGATCTTCTTTAAGCTAGATAATCATTGAAAAATTTGAATAAAATACCATAAACACAAATGACTCAAGGAAATCCGCAGGCTTCGTTAGATGTCGGAAATCCATGATCAAGACCAAATCAGGAAACAGAAAGACTCCCCTTTGATAGAAAATTTTCAGAAAAAATATTTCCTGCATAAATTTCATGTCTAGAGGCTTGAGAGTCGAAAAAAGCTTGCATTTTGGATGCATTGACTCAAGGAAGTCCTGTGACTTCGTTAGAAGTCGAAATCTTTTTTTTTAAAACCAAACTATAAACTAGATAAACTCATTTTTATTATAAAATTTTCTAAAAAATGATTGCGGTAAAAAATAATACATTTAAAGGCTCTACATGTTATCCAAATTGCATTTCTACGTATGTTGATTCCAAACATAAAGAGGGAAGTCATCCTTTACATTGAAAATAAGGATGAAACACCAATTCCTAAGCGTCCAAATCCTAAAAATTTTCCTGTATACTGTGGGGAACTGAAAGACAGAGGTAACAGAAAGAGAATGAGGTCATTCCCACTTCGTATGAAGAAGTTATGAACAAAATAGTCGAAAAAGAGATTACACAAACCCTTGGGGGACAAAGAGAGTTATATAAGTAGACAATATTTATAATAAGGGTTATTTTAGGTTTGGTGCCTATAAAATGGCACACCTTTGCCTTTGGTACCTAACTTTGTCGGAATTTGAGTTTGGTGTGGGTCCCAATCAACTTTTGTAATAAACCTCTCTAGATCATTTTCCAAACACGTTACGAGCGTTCCGGAGAAATAAGGCTCACTTATCTGACTGCCATGATAACTATGGATTTACATAAAATGGAAACAAATTGAATTAATACAATAATGATTAATTTGAAAAATGAATAGGGTCATTTACATGGATTCATTTGTTCAATACAATAATGGTTAGTTTGAAGGTTTAAGGAAACGATTATTGGGGTTTACATGAGAGATAGATTTTGGATGATTTACCGGTAAACAATGAAGGGAGCTATGCTTATACTTTGGATTTAATTTTGTGTAAACAGGTGGTTATATGAGAAAATAACAGTAGCTCAGTGTATGATTTGAGATTAGCAATGAAAGAAGATAGCAATGGTATTAAGAGTGGAACCTAAAACCTCGTGAATGAAAATCAACAACTCTCATTTCTCAAACATGGAGTATGTAGAAGATAGGGCGCACTTAGTGAATAAAACGGAGGTTAGAATTTTATTAGACATTTCACATTTTTAACTCTAAATTGGATGGTCAACACGGTCAATCAACGCCAATTTGTTGACTTGGCACCAAACTCAGATATTGACAAAGTTAGGCACCAAACGCAAAAGTGTACCATTTTATAGGCACCAAACTCAAAATATCCCTTCTAATAATAAACTTACAATCTTTTAAAAAGGTCATAGATTACCTATAATAAAACACGGAAAGAAGGAGATAAGGTTTGCAACCGTTAATAACTTCTCAACGATTATGGGATCTTCTTTAAGCTAGATAATCATCGAAAAATTTGAATAAAATACCATAAACACAAATGACTCAAGGAAATCCGCAGGCTTCGTTAGATGTCGGAACTCTATGATCAAGACCAAATCAGGAAACAGAAAGACTCCCCTTTGATAGAAAATTTTCAGAAAAAATATTTCCTGCATAAATTACATGTCTAGAGGCTTGAGAGTCGAAAAAAGCTTGCATTTTGGATGCATTGACTCAAGGAAGTCCAGTGACTCCGTTAGAAGTCGAAATCCTTTTTTTTAAAACCAAACTATAAACTAGATAAACTCATTTTTATTATAAAATTTTCTAAAAAATGATTGCGGTAAAAAATAATACATTTAAAGGCTCTACATGTTATCCAAATTGCATTTCTACGTATGTTGATTCCAAACATAAAGAGGGAAGTCATCCTTTACATTGAAAATAACGATGAAACACCAATTCCTAAGCGTCCAAATCGTAAAACTTTTCCTGTATACTGTGGGGAACTGAAAGACAGAGGTAACAGAAAGAGAATGAGGTCATTCCAACTTCGTATGAAGAAGTTATGAACAAAATAGTCGAAAAAGAGATTACACAAACCCTTGGGGGACAAAGAGAGTTATATAAGTAGACAATATTTATAATAAGGGTTATTTTAGGTTTGGTGCCTATAAAATGGCACACCTTTGCCTTTGGTACCTAAATTTGTCGGAATTTGAGTTTGGTGTGGGTCCCAATCAACTTTTGTAATAAATCTCTCTAGATCATTTTCCAAACACGTTACGAGCGTTCCGGAGAAATAAGGCTGACTTATCTGACTGCCATGATAACTATGGATTTACATAAAATGGAAACAAATTTAATTAATACAATAATGATTAATTTTAAAAATGAATAGGGTCATTTACATGGATTCATTTGTTCAATACAATAATGGTTAGTTTGAAGGTTTAAGGAAACGATTATTGGGGTTTACATGAGAGATAGATTTTGGATGATTTACCGGTAAACAATGAAGGGAGCTATGCTTATACTTTGGATTTAATTTTGTGTAAACAGGTGGTCATATGAGAAAATAACAGTAGCTCAGTGTATGATTTGAGATTAGCAATGAAAGAAGATAGCAATGGTATTAAGAGTGGAACCTAAAACCTCGTGAATGAAAATCAACAACTCTCATTTCTCAAACATGGAGTATGTAGAAGATAGGGCGCACTTAGTGAATAAAACGGAGGTTAGAATTTTATTAGACATTTCACATTTTTAACTCTAAATTGGATGGTCAACACGGTCAATCAACGCCAATTTGTTGACTTGGCACCAAACTCAGATATTGACATAGTTAGGCACCAAACGCGAAAGTGTACCATTTTATAGGCACCAAACTCAAAATATCCCTTCTAATAATAAACTTACAATCTTTTAAAAAGGTCATAGATTACCTATAATAAAACACGGAAAGAAGGAGATAAGGTTTGCAACCGTTAATAACTTCTCAACGATTATGGGATCTTCTTTAAGCTAGATAATCTTTGAAAAATTTGAATAAAATACCATAAACACAAATGACTCAAGGAAATCCGCAGGCTTCGTTAGATGTCGGAACTCTATGATCAAGACCAAATCAGGAAACAGAAAGACTCCGCTTTGATAGAAAATTTTCAGAAAAAATATTTCCTGCATAAATTACATGTCTAGAGGCTTGAGAGTCGAAAAAAGCTTGCATTTTGGATGCATTGACTCAAGGAAGTCCTGTGAGTTCGTTAGAAGTCGAAATCCTTTTTTTAAAACCAAACTATAAACTAGATAAACTCATTTTTATTATAAAATTTTCTAAAAAATTATTGCGGTAAAAAATAATACATTTAAAGGCTCTACATGTTATCCAAATTGCATTTCTACGTATGTTGATTCCAAACATAAAGAGGGAAGTCATCCTTTACATTGAAAATAAGGATGAAACACCAATTCCTAAGCGTCCAAATCCTAAAAAATTTCCTGTATACTGTGGGGAACTGAAAGACAGAGGTAACAGAAAGAGAATGAGGTCATTCCCACTTCGTATGAAGAAGTTATGAACAAAATAGTCGAAAAAGAGATTACACAAACCCTTGGGGGACAAAGAGAGTTATATAAGTAGACAATATTTATAATAAGGGTTATTTTAGGTTTGGTGCCTATAAAATGGCACACCTTTTCCTTTGGTACCTAAGTTTGTCGGAATTTGAGTTTGGTGTGGGTCCCAATCAACTTTTGTAATAAATCTATCTAGATCATTTTTCAAACACGTTACGAGCGTTCCGGAGAAATAAGGCTGACTTATCTGACTGCCATGATAACTATGGATTTACATAAAATGGAAACAAATTTAATTAATACAATAATGATTAATTTGAAAAATGAATAGGGTCATTTACATGGATTCATTTGTTCAATACAATAATGGTTAGTTTGAAGGTTTAAGGAAACGATTATTGGGGTTTACATGAGAGATAGATTTTGGATGATTTACCGGTAAACAATGAAGGGAGCTATGCTTATACTTTGGATTTAATTTTGTGTAAACAGGTGGTCATATGAGAAAATAACAGTAGCTCAGTGTATGATTTGAGATTAGCAATGAAAGAAGATAGCAATGGTATTAAGAGTGGAACCTAAAACCTCGTGAATGAAAATCAACAACTCTCATTTCTCAAACATGGAGTATGTAGAAGATAGGGCGCACTTAGTGAATAAAACGGAGGTTAGAATTTTATTAGACATTTCACATTTTTAACTCTAAATTGGATGGTCAACACGGTCAATCAACGCCAATTTGTTGACTTGGCACCCAACTCAGATATTGACAAAGTTAGGCACCAAACGCGAAAGTGTACCATTTTATAGGCACCAAACTCAAAATATCCCTTCTAATAATAAACTTACAATCTTTTAAAAAGGTCATAGATTACCTATGATAAAACACGGAAAGAAGGAGATAAGGTTTGCAACCGTTAATAACTTCTCAACGATTATGGGATCTTCTTTAAGCTAGATAATCATTGAAAAATTTGAATAAAATACCATAAACACAAATGACTCAAGGAAATCCGCAGGCTTTGTTAGATGTCGGAACTCTATGATCAAGACCAAATCAGGAAACAGAAAGACTCCCCTTTGATAGAAAATTTTCAGAAAAAATATTTCCTGCATAAATTACATGTCTAGAGGCTTGAGAGTCGAAAAAAGCTTGCATTTTGGATGCATTGACTCAAGGAAGTCCTGTGACTTCGTTAGAAGTCGAAATCCTTTTTTTAAAACCAAACTATAAACTAGATAAACTCATTTTTATTATAAAATTTTCTAAAAAATGATTGCGGTAAAAAATAATACATTTAAAGGCTCTACATGTTATTCAAATTGCATTTCTACGTATGTTGATTCCAAACATAAAGAGGGAAGTCATCCTCTACATTGAAAATAAGGATGAAACACCAATTCCTAAGCGTCCAAATCCTAAAACTTTTCCTGTATACTAGGGGGAACTGAAAGACAGAGGTAACAGAAAGAGAATGAGGTCATTCCCACTTCGTATGAAGAAGTTATGAACAAAATAGTCGAAAAAGAGATTACACAAACCCTTGGGGGACAAAGAGAGTTATATAAGTAGACAATATTTATAATAAGGGTTATTTTAGGTTTGGTGCCTATAAAATGGCACACCTTTGCCTTTGGTACCTAACTTTGTCTGAATTTGAGTTTGGTGTGGGTCCCAATCAACTTTTGTAATAAATCTCTCTAGATCATTTTCCAAACACGTTACGAGCGTTCCGGAGAAATAAGGCTGACTTATCTGACTGCCATGATAACTATGGATTTACATAAAATGGAAACAAATTTAATTAATACAATAATGATTAATTTGAAAAATGAATAGGGTCATTTACATGGATTCATTTGTTCAATACAATAATGGTTAGTTTGAAGGTTTAAGGAGACGATGATTGGGGTTTACATGAGAGATAGATTTTGGATGATTTACCGGTAAACAATGAAGGGAGCTATGCTTATACTTTGGATTTAATTTTGTGTAAACAGGTGGTCATATGAGAAAATAACAGTAGCTCAGTGTATGATTTCAGATTAGCAATGAAAGAAGATAGCAATGGTATTAAGAGTGGAACCTAAAACCTCGTGAATGAAAATCAACAACTCTCATTTCTCAAACATGGAGTATGTAGAAGATAGGGCACACTTAGTGAATAAAACGGAGGTTAGAATTTTATTAGACATTTCACATTTTTAACTCTAAATTGGATGGTCAACACGGTCAATCAACGCCAATTTGTTGACTTGGCACCAAACTCAGATATTGGCAAAGTTAGGCACCAAACGCGAAAGTGTACCATTTTATAGGCACCAAACTCAAAATATCCCTTCTAATAATAAACTTACAATCTTTTAAAAAGGTCATAGATTACCTATAATAAAACACGGAAAGAAGGAGATAAGGTTTGCAACCGTTAATAACTTCTCAACGATTATGGGATCTTCTTTAAGCTAGATAATCATTGAAAAATTTGAATAAAATACCATAAACACAAATGACTCAAGGAAATCCGCAGGCTTCGTTAGATGTCGGAACTCTATGATCAAGACCAAATCAGGAAACAGAAAGACTCCCCTTTGAAAGAAAATTTTCAGAAAAAATATTTCCTGCATAAATTACATGTCTAGAGGCTTGAGAGTCGAAAAAAGCTTGCATTTTTGATGCATTGACTCAAGGAAGTCCTGTGACTTCGTTAGAAGTCGAAATCCTTTTTTTAAAACCAAACTATAAACTAGATAAACTCATTTTTATTATAAAATTTTCTAAAAAATGATTGCGGTAAAAAATAATACATTTAAAGGCTCTACATGTTATCCAAATTGCATTTCTACGTATGTTGATTCCAAACATAAAGAGGGAAGTCATCCTTTACATTGAAAATAAGGATGAAACCCCAATTCCTAAGCGTCTAAATCCTAAAAAATTTCTTGTATACTGTGGGGAACTGAAAGACAGAGGTAACAGAAAGAGAATGAGTTCATTCCCACTTCGTATGAAGAAGTTATGAACAAAATAGTCGAAAAAGAGATTACACAAACCCTTGGGGGACAAAGAGAGTTATATAAGTAGACAATATTTATAATAAGGGTTATTTTAGGTTTGGTGCCTATAAAATGGCACACCTTTGCCTTTGGTACCTAACTTTGTCTGAATTTGAGTTTGGTGTGGGTCCCAATCAACTTTTGTAATAAATCTCTCTAGATCATTTTCCAAACACGTTACGAGCGTTCCGGAGAAATAAGGCTGACTTATCTGACTGCCATGATAACTATGGATTTACATAAAATGGAAACAAATTTAATTAATACAATAATGATTAATTTGAAAAATGAATAGGGTCATTTACATGGATTCATTTGTTCAATACAATAATGGTTAGTTTGAAGGTTTAAGGAAACGATTATTGGGGTTTACATGAGAGATAGATTTTGGATGATTTACCGGTAAACAATGAAGGGAGCTATGCTTATACTTTGGATTTAATTTTGTGTAAACAGGTGGTCATATGAGAAAATAACAGTAGCTCAGTGTATGATTTGAGATTAGCAATGAAAGAAGATAGTAATGGTATTAAGAGTGGAACCTAAAACATCGTGAATGAAAATCAACAACTCTCATTTCTCAAACATGGAGTATGTAGAAGATAGGGCGCAGTTAGTGAATAAAACGGAGTTTAGAATTTTATTAGACATTTCACATTTTTAAATCTAAACTGGATGGTCAACACGGTGTCAATTAACGCCAATTCGTTGACTGGGCACCAAACTCAGATATTGACAAAGTTAGGCACCAAACACGAAAGTGTACCATTTTATAAGCACCAAACTCGAAATATCCCTTCTAATAATTAACTTCTAATCTCTTAAAAAGGTCATAGATTACCTATAATAAAACATGGAAAAAAGGAGATAAGGTTTGCAACCGTTAATAACTTCTCAACGATTATGGGATCTTCTTTAAGCTAGATAATCATTGCAAAATTTGAATAAAATACCATAAACACAAATGACTCAAGGAAGTCCGCAGGCTTCGTTAGATGTCGGAACTCTATGATCAAGACCAAATCATGAAACAGAAAGACTCCCCTTAAATAGAAAATTTTTCAGAAAAAATATTTCCTGCACAAATTACATGTCTAGAGGCTTGAGAGTCGAAAAAAGCTTGCATTTTGGATGCATTGACTCTAGAAAGTCCAGTGACTTCCTTAGAAGTCGAAATCCTTTTTTTAAAACCAAACTATAAACTAGATAAACTCATTTTTATTATAAAATTTTCTAAAAAATGATTGCGGTAAAAAATAATACATTTAAAGGCTCTACATGTTATCCAAATTGCATTTCTATGTATGTTGATTCCAAACATAAAGAGGGAAGTCATCCTTTACATTGAAAATAAGGATGAAACACCAATTCCTAAGCGTTCAAATCCTAAAGATTTTCCTGTATACTGTGGGGAACTGAAAAACAGAGGTAACAGAAAGAGAATGAGGTCATTCCCACTTCGTATGAAGAAGTTATGAACAAAATAGTCGAAAAAGAGATTACACAAACCCTTGGGGGACAAAGAGAGTTATAAAAGTAGACAATATTTATAATAAGGGTTATTTTAGGTTTGGTGCCTATAAAATGGCACACCTTTGCCTTTGGTACCTAACTTTGTCGGAATTTGAGTTTGGTGTGGGTCCCAATCAACTTTTGTAATAAATCTCTCTAGATCATTTTCCAAACACGTTACGAGCGTTCCGGAGAAATAAGGCTGACTTATCTGACTGCCATGATAACTATGGATTTACATAAAGTAGAAACAAATTTAATTAATACAATAATGATTAATTTGAAAAATGAATAGGGTCATTTACATGGATTCATTTGTTCAATACAATAATGGTTAGTTTGAAGGTTTAAGGAAACGATTATTGGGGTTTACATGAGAGATAGATTTTGGATGATTTACCGGTAAACAATGAAGGGAGCTATGCTTATACTTTGGATTTAATTTTGTGTAAACAGGTGGTCATATGAGAAAATAACAGTAGCTCAGTGTATGATTTGAGATTTGCAATGAAAGAAGATAGTAATGGTATTAAGAGTGGAACCTAAAACATCGTGAATGAAAATCAACAACTCTCATTTCTCAAACATGGAGTATGTAGAAGATAGGGCGCACTTAGTGAATAAAACGGAGGTTAGAATTTTATTAGACATTTCACATTTTTAACTCTAAATTGGATGGTCAGCACGGTCAATCAACGCCAATTTGTTGACTTGGCACCAAACTCAGATATTGACAAAGTTAGGCACCAAACGCGAAAGTGTACCATTTTATAGGCACCAAACTCAAAATATCCCTTCTAATAATAAACTTACAATCTATTAAAAAGGTCATAGATTACCTATAATAAAACACGGAAAGAAGGAGATAAGGTTTGCAACCGTTAATAACTTCTCAACGATTATGGGATCTTCTTTAAGCTAGATAATCATTGAAAAATTTGAATAAAATACCATAAACACAAATGACTCAAGGAAATCCGCAGGCTTCGTTAGATGTCGGAACTCTATGATCAAGACCAAATCAGGAAACAGAAAGACTCCCCTTTGATAGAAAATTTTCAGAAAAAATATTTCCTGCATAAATTACATGTCTAGAGGATTGAGAGTCGAAAAAAGCTTGCATTTTGGATGCATTGACTCAAGGAAGTCCTGTGACTTCGTTAGAAGTCGAAATCCTTTTTTTAAAACCAAACTATAAACTAGATAAACTCATTTTTATTATAAAATTTTCTAAAAAATGATTGCGGTAAAAAATAATACATTTAAAGGCTCTACATGTTATCCAAATTGCATTTCTACGTATGTTGATTCCAAACATAAAGAGGGAAGTCATCCTTTACATTGAAAATAAGGATGAAACACCAATTCCTAAGCGTCCAAATCCTAAAAATTTTCCTGTATACTGTGGGGAACTGAAAGACAGAGGTAACAGAAAGAGAATGAGGTCATTCCCACTTCGTATGAAGAAGTATGAACAAAATAGTCGAAAAAGAGATTACACAAACCCTTGGGGGACAAAGAGAGTTATATAAGTAGTCAATATTTATAATAAGGGTTATTTTAGGTTTGGTGCCTATAAAATGGCACACCTTTGCCTTTGGTACCTAACTTTTTCGGAATTTGAGTTTGGTGTGGGTCCCAATCAACTTTTGTAATAAATCTCTCTAGATCATTTTCCAAACACGTTACGAGCGTTCCGGAGAAATAAGGCTGACTTATCTGACTGCCATGATAACTATGGATTTACATAAAGTGGAAACAAATTTAATTAATACAATAATGATTAATTTGAAAAATGAATAGGGTCATTTACATGGATTCATTTGTTCAATACAATAATGGTTAGTTTGAAGGTTTAAGGAAACGATTATTGGGGTTTACATGAGAGATAGATTTTGGATGATTTACCGGTAAACAATGAAGGGAGCTATGCTTATACTTTGGATTTAATTTTGTGTAAACAGGTGGTCATATGAGAAAATAACAGTAGCTCAGTGTATGATTTGAGATTTGCAATGAAAGAAGATAGTAATGGTATTAAGAGTGGAACCTAAAACATCGTGAATGAAAATCAACAACTCTCATTTCTCAAACATGGAGTATGTAGAAGATAGGGGGCACTTAGTGAATAAAACGGAGGTTAGAATTTTATTAGACATTTCACATTTTTAACTCTAAATTGGATGGTCAGCACGGTCAATCAACGCCAATTTGTTGACTTGGCACCAAACTCAGATATTGACAAAGTTAGGCACCAAACGCGAAAGTGTACCATTTTATAGGCACCAAACTCAAAATATCCCTTCTAATAATAAACTTACAATCTTTTAAAAAGGTCATAGATTACCTATAATAAAACACGGAAAGAAGGAGATAAGGTTTGCAACCGTTAATAACTTCTCAACGATTATGGGATCTTCTTTAAGCTAGATAATCATTGAAAAATTTGAATAAAATACCATAAACACAAATGACTCAAGGAAATCCGCAGGCTTCGTTAGATGTCGGAACTCTATGATCAAGACCAAATCAGGAAACAGAAAGACTCCCCTTTGATAGAAAATTTTCAGAAAAAATATTTCCTGCATAAATTACATGTCTAGAGGATTGAGAGTCGAAAAAAGCTTGCATTTTGGATGCATTGACTCAAGGAAGTCCTGTGACTTCGTTAGAAGTCGAAATCCTTTTTTTAAAACCAAACTATAAACTAGATAAACTCATTTTTATTATAAAATTTTCTAAAAAATGATTGCGGTAAAAAATAATACAATTAAAGGCTCTACATGTTATCCAAATTGCATTTCTACGTATGTTGATTCCAAACATAAAGAGGGAAGTCATCCTTTACATTGAAAATAAGGATGAAACACAAATTCCTAAGTGTCCAAATCCTAAAAATTTTCCTGTATAATGTAGGGACTGAAAGACAGAGGTAACAGAAAGAGAATGAGGTCATTCCCACTTCGTATGAAGAAGTTATGAACAAAATAGTCGAAAAATAGATTACACAAACCCTTGGGGGACAAAGAGAGTTATATAAGTAGACAATATTTATAATAAGGGTTATTTTAGGTTTGGTGCCTATAAAATGGCACACCTTTGCCTTTGGTACCTAACTTTGTCGGAATTTGAGTTTGGTGTGGGTCCCAATCAACTTTTGTAATAATTCTCTCTAGATCATTTTCCAAACACGTTACGAGCGTTCCGGAGAAATAAGGCTGACTTATCTGACTGCCATGATAACTATGGATTTACATAAAATGGAAACAAATTTAATTAATACAATAATGATTAATTTGAAAAATGAATAGGGTCATTTACATGGATTCATTTGTTCAATACAATAATGGTTAGTTTGAAGGTTTAAGGAAACGATTATTGGGGTTTACATGAGAGATAGATTTTGGATGATTTACCGGTAAACAATGAAGGGAGCTATGCTTATACTTTGGATTTAATTTTGTGTAAACAGGTGGTCATATGAGAAAATAACAGTAGCTCAGTGTATGATTTGAGATTAGCAATGAAAGAAGATAGGAATGGTATTAAGAGTGGAACCTAAAACCTCGTGAATGAAAATCAACAACTCTCATTTCTCAAACATGGAGTATGTAGAAGATAGGGCGCACTTAGTGAATAAAACGGAGGTTAGAATTTTATTATACATTTCACATTTTTAACTCTAAATTGGATGGTCAACACGGTCAATCAACGCCAATTTGTTGACTTGGCACCAAACTCAGATATTGACAAAGTTAGGCACCAAACGCGAAAGTGTACCATTTTATAGGCACCAAACTCAAAATATCCCTTCTAATAATAAACTTACAATCTTTTAAAAAGGTCATAGATTACCTATAATAAAACACGGAAAGAAGGAGATAAGGTTTGCAACCGTTAATAACTTCTCAACGATTCTGGGATCTTCTTTAATCTAGATAATCATTGAAAAATTTGAATAAAATACCATAAACACAAATGACTCAAGGAAATCCGCAGGCTTAGTTAGACGTCGGAACTCTATGATCAAGACCAAATCAGGAAACAGAAAGACTCCCCTTTGATAGAAAATTTTCAGAAAAAATATTTCCTGCATAAATTACATGTCTAGAGGCTTGAGAGTCGAAAAAAGCTTGCATTTTGGATGCATTGACTCAAGGAAGTCCTGTGACTTCGTTTGAAGTCGAAATCCTTTTTTTAAAACCAAACTATAAACTAGATAAACTCATATTTATTATAAAATTTTCTAAAAAATGATTGCGGTAAAAAATAATACATTTAAAGACTCTACGTGTTATCCAAATTGCGTTTCTACGTATGTTGATTCCAAACATAAAGAGGGAAGTCATCCTTTACATTGAAAATAAGGATGAAACACCAATTCCTAAGCGCCCAAATCCTAAAAATTTTCCTGTATACTGTGGGGAACTGAAAGACAGAGGTAACAGAAAGAGAATGAGGCCATTCCCACTTCGTATGAAGAAGTTATGAACAAAATAGTCGAAAAAGAGATTACACAAACCCTTGGGGGACAAAGAGAGTTATATAAGTAGACAATATTTATAGTAAGGGTTATTTTAGGTTTGGTGCCTATAAAATGGCACACCTTTGCCTTTGGTACCTAACTTTGTCGGAATTTGAGTTTGGTGTGGGTCCCAATCAACTTTTGTAATAAATCTCTCTAGGCCATTTTCCAAACACGTTACGAGCGTTCCGGAGAAATAAGGCTGACTTATCTGACTGCCATGATAACTATGGATTTACATAAAATGGAAACAAATTTAATTAATACAATAATGATTAATTTGAAAAATGAATAGGGTCATTTACATGGATTCATTTGTTCATTACAATAATGGTTAGTTTGAAGGTTTAAGGAAACGATTATTGGGGTTTACATGAGAGATAGATTTTGGATGATTTACCGGTAAACAATGAAGGGAGCTATGCTTATACTTTGGATTTAATTTTGGGTAAACAGGTGGTCATATGAGAAAATAACAGTAGCTCAGTGTATGATTTGAGATTAGCAATGAAAGAAGATAGCAATGGTATTAAGAGTGGAACCTAAAACCTCGTGAATGAAAATCAACAACTCTCATTTCTCAAACATGGAGTATGTAGAAGATAGGGTGCACTTAGTGAATAAAACGGAGGTTAGAATTTTATTAGACATTTCACATTTTTAAATCTAAATTGGATGGTCAACACGGTCAATCAACGCCAATTTGTTGACTTGGCACCAAACTCAGATATTGACAAAGTTAGGAACATTTTTTCTGTTACCTCTGTCTTTCAGTTCCCCACAGTATACAGGAAAATTTTTACCGGCTGGTACTTCGTTCTTTCTACAACGGATCAATGATCACAACGAATTCAAACGTTCTCGTTTTATTAATCTGGACTTGCTCAACTTCACTAACTCATAAAGACCAACTAAATTGCGACTTTTTCTATACATATTTCAAATTCTTTGTAAGTTTTTGAAGCTCTAAATGATCTAGAGAGATTTCCCTACCGTGGTCCGTGTTAGTGAACTAATTAAATTAAATATTGATTGTTTTAACAATTATTCACAAAGACACGTATTTATTTACAAAAGTTGGCGGGGGGCCAAGCAACAAGTTGTGCTCCAACACAGCTTGTGAACGGTCCACTAGTCATCTGTTAAGTCAACTGCTTGATTGGGACCCACACCAAACTCTAATTCGGACAAAGTTAGATACCAAAGGCAAAGGTGTGCCATTTTATAGGCACCAAAATCAAAATACCCCTTATTATAAATATTGTCTACTTATGTAACTCTCTTTGTCCCCCAAGGTTTTGTGTAATCTCTTTTTCGACTATTTTGGTCATAACTTCATCATACGAAGTGGGAATAACCTCATTCTTTATCTGTTACCTCTGTCTTTTAGTTTCCCACAGTATACAGGAATTTTATTTTAGGATTTGGACGCTTAGAGATTGGTGTTTCATCCTTATTTTCAATGTAAAGGATGACTTCCCTCTTTATTTTTGGAATCAACATACGTAGAAATGCAATTCGGATAACATGTAGAGCCTTTAAATGTATTATTTTTTACCACAATCAGTTTTTTAGAAAAATTTTATAATAAAAATGAGTTTATCTAGTTTATCGTTTGGTTTTAAAAAAAGGATTTCGACTTCTAACGAAGTCACTGGACTTCCTTGAGTCAATGAATCCAAAATGCAAGCTTTTTTCGACTCTCAAGCCTC
Organism: Papaver somniferum; assembly: GCF_003573695.1. Classification (NCBI taxonomy): domain Eukaryota; kingdom Viridiplantae; phylum Streptophyta; class Magnoliopsida; order Ranunculales; family Papaveraceae; genus Papaver; species Papaver somniferum. The sequence continues at coordinate 322,272 of NW_020648749.1, forward strand.
TAGACATGTGATTTCTGAAGGAACTATTTTTCTGAAAATTTTCTATTAAAGGGGAGTCTTTCTGTTTCATGATTTGGTCTTGATCATAGCTTAAAGAAGATCCCATAATCGTTGAGAAGTTATTAACGGTTGCAAACCTTATCTCCTTCTTTCCATGTTTTATTATAGGTAATCTATGACCTTTTTAAAAGATTAGAAGTTCATTATTAGAAGGGATATTTCGAGTTTGGTGCCTATAAAAAGGTACACTTCCGCGTTTGGTGCCTAACTTTGTCAATATCTGAGTTTGGTGCCCAGTCAACGAATTGGCGTTGATTGACCGTGTTGACCATCCAATTTAGAGTTAAAAATGTGAAATGTCTAATAAAATTCTAAACTCCGTTTTAATCACTAACTGCGCCCTATCTTCTACATATTCTATGTTTGAGAAATGAGAGTTGTTGATTTTCATTCACGAGGTTTTAGGTTCCACTCTTAATACCATTGCCATGTTCTTCCATTGCTAATCTCAAATCATACACTAAGCTACTGTTATTTTCTCATATGACCACATGTTTACACAAAATTAAATCAAAAGTATAAGCATAGGTCCCTTCATTGTTAACCGGTAAATCATCCAAAATCTATCTCTCATGTAAACCTAAATAATCGTTTCCTTAAACCTTCAAAATAAACATTATTGTATTGAAAACATGAATCCATGTAAATGACCCTATTCATTTTTCAAATTAATCATTATTGCATTAGTTAAATTTGTTTCCACTTTATGTAAATCAATAGTTATCATGGAAGTCAGATAAGTCAGCTTATTTCTCTGGAATGCTCGTAACGTGTTTGGAAAATGATCTAGAGAGATTTCCCTACCGTGGTCCGTGTTAGTGAACTAGTTAAATTAAATAATGATTGTTTAAACAATTATTCACAAAGACACGTATTTATTTGAAAAAGTTAGCGGCGGGTCGAGCAAAAAGTTGTGCTCCAACACAGCTTGTGAACGGTCTACCAGTCATCCATTAAGTCAACTGCTTGGTTAGGACCCACACCAAACTTAAATTCCGACAAAGGTAGGTACCAAAGGAAAAGGTGTGCCATTTTATAGGCACCAAACTCAAAATACCCCTTATTATAAATATTGTCTACTTATGTAACTCTCTTTGTCACCCAAGGTTTTGTGTAATCTCTTTTTCGACTATTTTGCTCATAACTTCTTCATACGAAGTGGGAATGACCTCATTCTTTTTCTGGTACCTCTGTCTTTTAGTTCCCCACAGTATACAGGAAAATGTTTAGGATTTGGACGCTTAGCAATTGGTGTTTCATCCTTATTTTCAATGTAAAGGATGACTTCCCTCTTTATTTTTGGAATCAACATACGTAGAAATGCAATTTAGATAACATGTAGAGCATTTAAATGTATTACTTTTTAACCAAAATCATTTTTTAGAAAATTTTATAATAAAAATGAGTTTATCTAGTTTATAGTTTGGTTTTAAAAAAAGGATTTCGACTTCTAACGAAGTCACTAGACTTCCTTGAGTCAATGCATCCAAAATGCAAGCTTTTTTCGACTCTCAAGCCTCTAGACATGTAATTTGTGCAGGAAATATTTTTTCTGAAAATTTTCTATTAAAGGGGAGTCTTTCTGTTTCGTGATTTGGTCTTGATCATAGAGTTCCGACATCTAACGAAGCCTGTGGACTTCCTTGAGTGATTTGTGTTTATGGTATTTTATTCAAATTTTGCAATGATTATCTAGCTTAAAGAAGATCCCAGAATCGTTTAGAAGTTATTAACTGTTGAAAACCTTATATCCTTCTTTACATGTTTTATTATAGGTAATGTATGACCTTTTTAAAAGATTATAAGTTCATTATTGATAGGGATATTTCGAGTTTGGTTCCTAAAAAATGGTACACTTTCGCGTTTGGTGCCTAACTTTGTCAATATCGTAGTTTGGTGCCCAGTCAACGAATTGGCGTTGATTGACCGTGTTGACCATCCAATTTAGAGTTAAAAATATGAAATGTCTAATAAAATTCTAAACTCCGTTTTATTCACTCACTGCACCCTATCTTCTACATACTCCATGTTTGAGAAATGAGAGTTGTTGATTTTCATTCACGAGGTTTTAGGTTCCACTCTTAATACCATTGCCATCTTCTTTCATTGCTAATCTCAAATCATACACTGATCTACTGTTATTTTCTCATATGACCACTTTTTTACACAAAATTAAATCCAAAGTATAAGCATAGGTCCCTTCATTGTTTACCGGTAAATCATCCAAAATCTATCTCTCATGTAAACCCCAATAATCGTTTCCTTAAACCTTCAATCTAACCATTATTGTATTGAAAAAATGAATCCATGTAAATGACCCTATTCATTTTTTAAATTAATCATTATTGTATTAGTTAAATTTATTTCCAGTTTATGTAAATCCATAGTTATCATGGCAGTCAGATAAGTAAGCCTTATTTCTCTGGATCGCTCGTAACGTGTTTGGAAAATGATCTAGAGAGATTTCCCTACCGTGGTCCGTGTTAGTGAACTAGTTAAATTAAATAACGATTGTTTAAACAATTATTCACAAATTCACGTAGTTATTTACAAAAGTTGGCGGGGGGCCGAGCAACAAGTTGACCTCCAACACAGCTTACGAACGGTCCACCAGTCATCCGTTAAGTCAACTGCTTGGTTGGGACCCACACCAAACTCAAATTCCGACAAAGTTAGGTACCAAAGGAAAAGGTGTGCCATTTTATAGGCACCAAACTCAAAATACCCCTTATTATAAATATTGTCTACTTATATAACTCTCTTTGTCCTCCAAGGGTTTGTGTAATCTCTTTTTCGACTATTTTGCTCATAACTTCTTCATACGAAGTGGGAATGACCACATTATTTTTCTGTTACCTCTGTCTTTCAGTTCCCCATAGTATACATGAAAACTTTTAGGATTTAGACGCTTAGCAATTGGTGTTTCATCCTTATCTTCAATGTAAAGGATGACTTCCCTCTTTATTTTTGGAATCAACATACGTAGAAATGCAATTTGGATAACATGTAGAGCCTTTAAATGTATTATTTTTTACCGCAATCATTTTTGAGAAAATTTTATAATAAAAATGAGTTTATCTAGTTTATAGTTTGGTTTTAAAGAAAGGATTTAGACTTCTAACGAAGTCACTGGACCTCCTTGAGTCAATGCATCCAAAATGAAACCTTTTTTCGACTCTCAAGCCTCTAGACATGTAATTTGTGTAGGAAATATTTTTTCTGAAAATTTTCTATTAAAGGGGAGTCTTTCTGTTTTATGATTTGGTCTTGATCATAGAGTTCCAACATCTAACGAAGCCTGCCGACTTCCTTGAGTTATTTGTGTTTTTGGTATTTTATTTAAATTTTGCAATGATTATCTAGCTTAAAGAAGATCCCATAATCGTTGAGAAGTTATTAAAGGTTGCAAACCTTATCTCCTTCTTTCCATGTTTTATTATAGGTAATCTATGACCTTTTTAAGAGATTAGAAGTTCATTATTAGAAGGGATATTTCGAGTTTGGTGCCTATAAAATGGTACACTTTCGCGTTTGGTGCCTAACTTTGTCAATATCTGAGTTTGGTGCCCAGTCAAGGAATTGGCGTTGATTGACACCGTATTGACCATCCAATTTAGAGTTAAATATTTTAAATGTCTAATAAAATTCTAAACTCCGTTTTATTCACTAACTTCGCCTTATCTTCTACATACTCTATGTTTGAGAAATGAGAGTTCATGATTTTAATTCACGAGGTTTTAGGTTCCACTCTTAATACCATTGCCATCTTCTTTCATTGATAATCTCAAATTATACACTGAGCTACTGTTATTTTCTCATATGACCACCTGTTTACACAAAATAAAATCCAAAGTATAAGCATAGCTCCCTTAATTGTTTACCCGTAAATCATCCAAAATCTATCTCTCATGTAAACCCCAATAATCGTTTCCTTAAACCTTCAAACTAACCATTATTGTATCGAACAAATGAATCCATGTAAATGACCCTATTCATTTTTCAAATTAATCATTATTGTATTAATTAAATTTGTTTCCATTTTATGTAAATCCATAGTTATTATGGCTGTCAGATAAGTCAGCCTTATTTCTCTGGAACGCTCGTAACGAGTTTGGAAAATGATCTAGAGAGATTTCCCTACCGTGGTCCGTGTTAGTGAACTAGTTCAATTAAATAATGATTGTTTATACAATTATTCACAAGGAAACGTATTTATTTACAAAAGTTGGCGGGGGAGCGAGCAACAAGTTGTGCTCCAACACAGCTTGTGAACGGTCCACCAGTCATCCGTTAAGTCAACTGCTTGGTTGGGACCCACACCAAACTCAAATTCCGACAAAGTTAGGTACCAAAGGAAAAGGTGTGCCATTTTATAGGCACCAAACTCAAAATACCCCTTATTATAAATATTGTCTACTTATATAACTCTCTTTGTCCTCCAAGGGTTTGTGTAATCTCTTTTTCGACTATTTTGCTCATAACTTCTTCATACGAAGTGGGAATGACCACATTCTTTTTCTGTTACCTCTGTCTTTCAGTTCCCCATAGTATACATGAAAACTTTTAGGATTTAGACGCTTAGCAATTGGTGTTTCATCCTTATCTTCAATGTAAAGGATGACTTCCCTCTTTATTTTTGGAATCAACATACGTAGAAATGCAATTTGGATAACATGTAGAGCCTTTAAATGTATTATTTTTTACCACAATCATTTCTTAGAAAATTTTATAATAAAAATGAGTTTATATAGTTTATAGTTTGGTTTTAAAAAAAGGATTTCGACTTCTAACGAAGTCACTGGACTTCCTTGAGTCAATGCATCCAAAATGCAATCTTTTATCGACTCTCAAGCCTCTAGACATGTAATTTGTGCAGGAAATATTTTTCTGAAAATTTTCTATTAAAGGGGAGTCTTTCTGTTTCATGATTTGTTCTTGATCATAGAGTTACGACATCTAACGAAGCCTGCGAAATTCCTTGAGTCATTTGTGTTTATGGTATTTTATTCAAATTTTGCAATGATTATCTAGCTTAAAGAAGATCCCATAATCGTTGAGAAGTTATTAACGGTTGCAAACCTTATCTTCTTCTTTCCATGTTTTATTATAGGTAATCTATGACCTTCTTAATAGATTAGAAGTTCATTATTAGAAGGGATATTTCGAGTTTGGTGCCTATAAAATGGTACACTTTTGTGTTTGGTGCCTAACTTTGTCAATATCTGAGTTTGGTGCCCAGTCAACGAATTGGCGTTGATTGACACCGTGTTAACCATCCAATTTAGAGTTAAAAAATGTTAAATTTCTAATAAACTTCTAAACTCCGTTTTATTCACTAACTGCGCCTTATCTTCTACATACTCCATGTTTGAGGAATGAGAGTTGTTGGTTTTCATTCACGAGGTTTTAGGTTCCACTCTTAATACCATTGCCATCTTCTTTCATTGCTAATCTCAAATCATATACCGAGCTACTGTTATTTTCTCATATGACCACCTGTTTTCACAAAATTAAATCCAAAGTATAAGCATAACTCCCTTCATTGTTTACCCGTAAATCATCCAAAATCTATCTCTCATGTAAACCCCAATAATCGTTTCCTTAAACATTCAAATTAACCATTATTGTATTGAACAAATTAATCCATGTAAATGACCCTATTCATTTTTTAAATTAATCATTATTGTATTAATTAAATTTGTTTCCATTTTATGTAATCCATAGTTATCATGGAAGTCAGATAAGTCAGCCTTATTTCTCTGGAACGCTCGTAACGTGTTTGGAAAATGATCTAGAGAGATTTCCCTACCGTGGTCCGTGTTAGTGAACTAATTAAATTAAATAATGATTGTTTAAACAATTATTCACAAAGACACGTATTTATCTACAAAAGTAGGCGGGGGGCTGAGCAACAAGTTGCGCTCCAACACAGCTTGTGAACGGTCCACCAGTCATCTGTTAAGTCAACTGCTTGGTTGGGACCCACACCAAACTCAAATTCCGACAAAGTTAGGTACCAAAGGAAAAGGTGTGCCATTTTATAGGCACCAAACTCAAAATACCACTTATTATAAATATTGTCTACTTATATAACTCTCTTTGTCCCCCAAGGTTTTGTGTAATCTCTTTTTCGACTATTTTGCTCATAACTTCTTCATATGAAGTGGGAATGACCTCATTTTTTTTTCTGTTACCTCTGTCTTTCAGTTCCCCACAGTAATACGGAAAATCTTTAGGATTTGGACGCTTAGCAATTGGTGTTTGATCCTTATTTTCAATGTAAAGGATGACTTCCCTCTTTATTTTTGGAATCAACATACGTAGAAATGCAATTTGGATAACATGTAGAGCCTTTAAATGTATTATTTTTTACCACAATAATTTTTTAGAAAATTTTATAATGAAAATGAGTTTATATAGTTTATAGTTTGGTTTTAAAAAAAGGATTTCGACTTCTAACGAAGTCACTGGACTTCCTTGAGTCAATGCATCCAAAATGCAATCTTTTTTCAAATATCAAGCCTCTAGACATGTAATTTGTGCAGGAAATATTTTTTCTGAAAATTTTCTATTAAAGGGGAGTCTTTCTGTTTCATGATTTGGTCTTGATCATAGAGTTACGACATCTAACGAAGCCTACGGACTTCCTTGAGTCATTTGTGTTTATGGTATTTTATTCAAATTTTGCAATGATTATCTAGCTTAAAAAAGATCCCATAATCGTTGAGAAGTTATTAACGGTTGCAAACCTTATCTCCTTCTTTCCATGTTTTACTATAGGTAATCTATGTCCTTTTAATAATTAGAAGTTCATTATTAGAAGGGATATTTCGAGTTTGGTGCCTATAAAATGGTACACTTTCGCGTTTGGTGCCTAACTTTGTCAATATCTGAGTTTGGTGCCCAGTCAACGAATTGGCGTTGATTGAAACCGTGTTGACCATTCAATTTAGAGTTAAAAAATGTTAAATGTCTAATAAACTTCTAAACTCCATTTTATTCACTAACTGCGCCTTATCTTCTACATATTCCATGTTTGAGGAATGAGAGTTGTTGATTTTCATTCACGGGGTTTTAGGTTCCACTCTTAATACCATTGCCATCTTCTTTCATTGCTAATCTCAAATCATATACCGAGCTACTGTTATTTCTCATATGACCACATGTTTACACAAAATTAAATCCAAAGTATAAGCATAGCTCCCTTCATTGTTTACCCGTAAATCATCCAAAATCTATCTCTCATGTAAACCCTAATAATCGTTTCCTTAAACATTCAAACTAACCATTATTGTATTGAAAAAATTAATCCATGTAAATGACCCTATTCATTTTTCAAATTAATCATTATTGTATTAATTAAATTTGTTTCCATTTTATGTAAACCCATAGTTATCATGGCAGTCAGATAAGTCAGCCTTATTTCTCTGGAACGCTCGTAACGTGTTTGGAAAATGATCTAGAGAGATTTCCCTACCGTGGTCCGTGTTAGTGAACTAATTAAATTAAATAATGATTGTTTAAACAATTACTCAGAAAGACACGTATTTATCTACAAAAGTAGGCTGGGGGCCGAGCAACAAGTTGCGCTCCAACACAGCTTGTGAACGGTCCACCAGTCATCTGTTAAGTCAACTTCTTGGTTGGGACCCACACCAAACTCAAATTCCGACAAAGTTAGGTACCAAAGGAAAAGCTGTGCCATTTTATAGGCACCAAACTCAAAATACCACTTATTATAAATATTGTCTACTTATATAACTCTTTTTGTCCCCCAAGGTTTTGTGTAATCTCTTTTTCGACTATTTTGCTCATAACTTCTTCATATGAAGTGGGAATGACTTCATTCTTTTTCTGTTACCTCTGTCTTTCAATTCCCCAAAGTAATCCGGAAAATTTTTAGGATTTGGACGCTTAGAAATTGGTGTTTCATCCTTATTTTCAATGTAAAGGATGACTTCCCTCTTTATTTTTGGAATCAACATACGTAGAAATGCAATTTGGATAACATGTAAAGCCTTTAAATGTATTATTTTTTACCACAATCATTTTTTAGAAAATTTTATAATAAAAATGAGTTTATCTAGTTTATAGTTTGGTTTTAAAAAAAGGATTTCGACTTCTAACGAGGTCACTGGACTTCCTTGAGTCAATGCATCCAAAATGCAATCTTTTTTCAAATCTCAAGCCTCTAGACATGTAATTTGTGCAGGAAATATTTTTTCTGAAAATTTTCTATTAAAGGGGAGTCTTTCTGTTTCATTATTTGGTCTTGATCATAGAGTTCCGATATCTAACAAAGCCTGCGGACTTCCTTGAGTCATTTGTGTTTATGGTATTTTATTTAAATTTTGCAATGATTATCTAGCTTAAAGAAGATCCCAGAATCGTTTAGAAGGTATTAACGGTTGAAAACCTTATCTACTTCTTTCCATGTTTTACTATAGGTAATCTATGTCCTTTTAATAATTAGAAGTTCATTATTAGAAGGGATATTTCGAGTTTGGTGCCTATAAAATGGTACACTTTTGCGTTTGGTGCCTAACTTTGTCAATATCTGAGTTTGGTGCCCAGTCAACGAATTGGCGTTGATTGACACCGTGTTGACCATTCAATTTAGAGTTAAAAAATGTTAAATGTCTAATAAACTTCTAAACTCCATTTTATTCACTAACTGCGTCTTATCTTCTACATACTCCATGTTTGAGGAATGAGAGTTGTTGATTTTCATTCACGGGGTTTTAGGTTCCACTCTTAATACCATTGCCATCTTCTTTCATTGCTAATCTCAAATCATATACCGAGCTACTGTTATTTCTCATATGACCACCTGTTTACACAAAATTAAATCCAAAGTATAAGCATAGCTCCCTTCATTGTTTACCCGTAAATCATCCAAAATCTATCTCTCATGTAAACCCTAATAATCGTTTCCTTAAACATTCAAACTAACCATTATTGTATTGAAAAAATTAATCCATGTAAATGACCCTATTCATTTTTCAAATTAATCATTATTGTATTAATTAAATTTGTTTCCATTTTATGTAAATCCATAGTTATCATGGCAGTCAGATAAGTCAGCCTTATTTCTCTGGAACGCTCGTAACGTGTTTGGAAAATGATCTAGAGAGATTTCCCTACCATGGTCCGTGTTAGTGAACTAGTTAAATTAATTAATGATTGTTTAAACAATTATTCACAAAGACACGTATTTATGTACAAAATTTGGCGGGGTACCGAGCAACAAGTTGTGCTCCAACACAGCTTGTGAACGGTCCACCAGTCATCCGTTAAGTCAACTGCTTGGTTGGGACACAAACTCAATTTCCGACAAAGTTAGGTACCAAAGGCAAAGGTGTGCCATTTTATAGGCACCAAACTCAAAATACCCCTTATTATAAATATTGTCTACTTATATAACTCTCTTTGTCCCCCAAGGTTTTGTGTAATCTCTTTTTCGACTATTTTGCTCATAACTTTTTCATACGAAGTGGGAATGACCTCATTCTTTATCTGTTACCTCTGTTTTTCAGTTTCCCACAGTATACATGAAAATTTTTAGGATTTGGACGCTTAGCAATTGGTGTTTCATCTTTATTTTCAATGTAAAGGATGACTTCCCTCTTTATTTTTGGAATCAACATACGTAGAAATGCAATTTGGATAACATGTTGAGCCTTTAAATGTATTATTTTTTACCACAATAATTTTTTAGAAACTTTTATAATAAAAATGAGTTTATCTAGTTTGTAGTTTGGTTTTAAAAAGAGGATTTCGACTTCTAACGAAGTCACTGGACTTCCTTGAGTCAATGCATCCAAAATGCAAGCTTTTTTCGACTCTCAAGCCTTTAGACATGTAATTTGTGCATGAAATATTTTTTCTGAAAATTTTCTATTAAAGGGGAGTATTTCTGTTTCATGTTTTGGTCTTGATCATAGAGTTTCGACATTTAACAAAGCCTGCGGACTTCCTTGAGTCATTTGTGTTTATGGTATTTTATTCAAATTTTGCAATGATTATCTAGCTTAAAGAAGATCCCATAATCGTTGAGAAGTTATTAACGGTTCCAAAACATATCTCCTTCTTTCCAGGTTTTATTATAGGTAATCTATGACCTTTTTAAAAGATTAGAAGTTCATTATTAGAAGGGATATTTCGAGTTTGGTGCCTATAAAATGGTACACTTTCGTGTTTGGTGCCTAAGTTTGACAATATATGAGTTTGGTGCCCAGTCAACGAATTGGCGTTGATTGACACCGTGTTGACCATCCATTTTAGAGTTAAAAATGTTAAAAGTCTAATAAAATTCTAAACTCCGTTTTATTCACTAACTGCGCCTTATCTTCTACATATTCCATGTTTGAGAAATGAGAGTTGTTGATTTTCATTCACGAGGTTTTAGGTTCCACTCTTAATACCATTGCCATCTTTTTTCATTGCTAATCTCAAATCATACACTGAGCTACTGTTATTTTCTCATATGACCACCTGTTTACACAAAATTAAATCCAAAGTATAAGCATAGCTCCCTTTATTGTTTACCCGTAAATCATCCAAAATCTATCTCTCATGTAAACCCCAATAATCGTTTCCTTAAACCTTCAAACTAACCATTATTGTATTGAACAAATGAATCCATGTAAATGACCCTATTCATTTTTCAAATTAATAATTATTGCATTAATTAAATTTGTTTCCATTATATGTAAATCCATAGTTATCATGGCAGTCAGATAAGTCATCCTTTTTTCTCTAGAACGCTCGTAACGTGTTTGGAAAATGATCTAGAGAGATTTCCCTACCGAGGTCCGTATTGGTGAACTAGTTAAAATAAATAATTATTGTTCAAACAATTATTGACAAAGACACGTATTTATTTACAAAACTGGCGGGGGGTCGAGCAACAAGTTGTGTTCCAACACATCTTGTGAACGGTCAACTTGTCATCTGTTAAGTCAACTGCTTGATTCGTTTTCTGTTACCTCTGTCTTTCAGTTCCCCAAAATATAAAGGAAAGGTTTTAGGATTTAGACGATTAAGAATTGGTGTTTCATCCTTATTTTCAATGTAAAGGACGACTTCCCTCTTTATTTTTGGAATCAACATACGTAGAAATGCAATTTGGATGACATGTAGAGCCTTTAAATGTATTATTTTTTACCGCAATCTTTTTAAAGAAAATTTTATAATAAAACTGAGTTTATATAGTTTATAGTTTAGTTTTAAAAAAAAGGATTTCGACGTCTAACGAAGTCACTCGATTTCCTTGAGTCAATGAATCCAAAATGCAAGCTTTGTTCGACTCTCAAGCCTCTAGACATGTAATTTGTGACGGAAATATTTTTTGTGAACATTTTCTATTAAAGGGGAGTCTTTCTGTTTCATGATTTTTTCTTGATCATAGAGTTCCGACATCTAACGAAGCCTGTGGACTTCCTTGAGTCATTTGTGTTTATGGTATTTTATTCAAATTTTTCAATGATTATCTAGCTTAATGAAAATCCTAGAATCGTTGAGAAGTTATTAAAGGTTGCAAACCTTATCTTCTTCTTTCCATGTTTTATTATAGGTAATCTATGACCTTTTTAAGAGATTACAAGTTCATTATTATAAGGGAAATTTTGAGTTTGGTGCCTATAAAATGGCACACTTTCGCGTTTGGTGCCCAATCAATGAATTGGCGTTGATTGACCGTGTTGTCCATCCAATTTAGAGTTAAAAATGTGAAATGACTTATAAAATTCAAAACTCCGTTTTATTCACTAACTGCACCTTATCTTCTACATACTCCATGTTTGAGAAATGAGAGTTGTTGATTTTCATTCACGAGGTTTTAGGTTCCAGTTTTTAATACCATCGCCATCTTCTTTAATTGCTAATCTCAAATCATACACAGAGCTACTGTTATTTTCTCATATGACCACCTGTTTACACAAAATTAAATCTAAAATATAAGCATAGCTCCCTTCATTGTTTACCTGTAAATTATCCAAAATATATCTCTCATGTATACCTCAATAATCGTTTCCTTAAACCTTAAAACTAAACATTATTGTATTGAACAAATGAATCCATGTAAATGACTCTATTTATTTTTCAAAATAATCATTATTATATTAATTAAATTTGTTACCATTTTGTGTAAATCCATAGTTATCATGGCAGTTAGATTATGTTAGCCTTATTTCTCTGGAACGCTCGTAACGTGTTTAAAAAATGATCTAGAGAGATTTCCCTACGCGGTTCATGTTAGTGAACTAGTTAAATTAAATAATTATTCTTTAAACAATTATTGACAAAAACACGTATTTATTTACAAAAGTTGGAGAGGGGTCTAGCAACAAGTTGTGCTTCAACACATCTTGTGAACGGTCAACCAGTCATCCGTTAAGTCAACTACTTGATTGGGATCCTCACCAAACTCAAATTCTGACAAAGTTAGGTAACAAAGGCAATGGTGTGCCTTTTTATAGGCACCAAACTCAAAATATACCTTATTACAAATATTGCCTACTTATATAACTCTCTTTGTCCCCAAGGTTTTGTGTAATCTCTTTTTCGACTATTTTGCTCATAACTTCTTCATATGAAGTGGGAATGAACTCATTCGTTTTCTGTTACCTTTGTCTTTCAGTTCCCCACAGTATACAGGAAATTTTTTAGGATTTGGACGGTTAACAATTGGTGTTTCATCCTAATTTTCAATGTAAAGGATGACTAACCTCTTTAATTTTGGAATCAACATACGTAGAAATGCAATTTGTATAACATGTAGAGACTTTAAATGTATTATTTTTACCGCATTTTTTTTTAGAAAATTATATAATAAAACTGAGTTTATCTAGTTTATAGTTTGTTTTCAAAAAAAAGGATTTCGAATTCTAACGGAGTCACTAAACTTCCTTGAGTCAATGCATCCAAAATGCAAGATTTTTTCGACTCTCAAGCCTCTAGACATGTAATTTGTGACGGAAATATTTTTTATAAACATTTTTTATTCAAGGGGAGTCTTTCTTGTTCATGATTTTATCTTGATCACAGAGTTCCGACATCTAACGAAGCCGGTGGACTTCCTTGAGTCATTTGTGTTTATGATATTTTATTAAAATTTTACAATTATTATCTAGCTTAAAGAAGATCCTAGAATCGTTAGGATGTTATTCACGGATGCAAACCTTATCTCCTTCTTTACATGTTTTATTATAGGTAATCTATGACCTTTTTAAGAGATTAGAAGTTCATTATTTGAAGGGATATTTTGAGTTTGGTGCCTATAAAATTTTACACTTTTGCGTTTGGTGCCTAACTTTGTCAAAATTTGAGTTTAGTGCCCAGTCAAAGAATTGACGTTGATTGAGCGTGTTGACCATCCTATTTAGAGTTAAAATTTTGAAATGAGTAACAAAATTCTAAACTTCGTTTTATTCTCTAACTGCACCTTATCTTCTACATACTCCATGTTTGAGAAATGAGAGTTGTTGATTTTCATTCACGAGGTTTTAGGTTCCACTCTTAATACTATCGGCATCTTCTTTCATTGCTAATCTCAAATCATACAATGAGCTACTATTATTTTCTCATATGACCATTAGTTTACAAAAAATTACATCCAAAGTATAAGCATAGCTCCCTTCATTGTTTACCCGTACCACCCTTCATTTTTTACCCGTAAATCATCCAAAATCTATCTCTCATGTAAACCCCAATAATCGTTTCCTTAACCCTTCAAACTAACCATTAGTGTATTGAACAAATGAATCCATGTAAATGACATTATTCATTTATTCAATTAATCATTACTGTATTAATTAAATTTGTTTCCATTTTCTATAAATCCATAGTTATCATGGCAATCAGATTATGTCAGCCTTATTTTTCTGGAACGCTCGTAACGTGTTTAAAAAATGTTGTTGAGAGATTTCCTTACCGTGGTCCGTGTTGGTGAATTAGTTAAATCAAATAATTATTGTTTAAACAATTATTCACAAAGACACGTATTTATTTAAAAAAAGTTGGCGGGGGGCCGAGCAACAAGTTGTGCTCCAACACAGCTTGTGAACGGTCAACCAGTCATCTGTTAAGTCAACTGCGTGATTTGGATCCTCACCAAACTCAAATTCTGACAATGTTAGGTACCAAAGGCAAAGGTGTGCCATTTTATAGGTACCAAACTCAAAATAACCCTTATTATAAATATTGTCTACTTATATAACTCTCTTTGTGTAATCTCTTTTTCGACTATTTTGCTCATAATTTCTTCACACGAAGTGGGAATGATCTCATTCTTTTTCTGTTACCCCTGTCTTACAGTTCCCCACAGTATAAAAGAATTTTTTTAGGATTAAGATGATTAACAATTGGTGTTTCATCCTTATTTTCAATGTAAAGGATGACATCCCTATTTATTTTTGGAATCAACATACGTAGAAATACAATTTGCATAAAATGTGGAGCCTTTAAATGTATTATTTTTTACCGCAATAATTTTTTAGATAATTTTATGATAAACATGAGTTTATCTAGTTTATAGTTTGATTTTAAAAAAAGGATTTCAACTTCTAACGAAGTCAGTAGACTTCCTTGAGTAAATGCATCCAAATGCAAGCTTTTTTCAACTCTCAAGCCTTTAGACATGTAATTTATGACGGAAATATTTTTTCTAAACATTTTCTATTAAAGGGGAGTCTTTATGTTTCATGATTTGGTCTTGATCATAGAGTTCCGACATCTAACGAAGCCTGCGGACTTCTTTGTGTCATTTGTGTTTATGATATTTTATTCAAATTTTGCAATGATTCTCTAGCTTAAAGAAGATCCCATAATCGTTGAGAAGTTATTAACGGTTGCAAACCTTATCTCCTTCTTTCCGTGTTTTATTATAGGTAATCTATGACCTTTTTAAAAGATTGTAAGTTTATTATTAGAAGGGATATTTTGAGTTTGGTGCCTATAAAATGGTACACTTTCGCGTTTGGTTCCTAACTTTATCAATATCTGAGTTTGGTGCCAAGTCAACAAATTGGCGTTGATTGACCGTGTTGACCATCCTATTTAGAGTTAAAATTGTGAAATGACTAATAAAATTCTAACTTCGTTTTATTCACTAACTGCACCTTATCTTCTACATACTCCATGTTTGAGAAATGAGAGTTGTTGATTTTCATTCACGAGGTTTTAGGTTCCACTCTTAATACCATCGTCATCTTCTTTCACTTCTAATCTCAAATCATACACTGAGCTACTATTATTTTCTCATATGACCATTAGTTTACACAAAATTAAATCCAAAGTATAAGCATAGCTCCCTTCATTTTTTACCCGTAAATCATCCAAATTCTATCTCTTATGTAAACCCCAATAATCGTTTCCTTAAACCTTCAAACTAACCATTAGTGTATTGAACAAATGAATCCATGTAAATGACTCTATTTTTATTTTTGAATTAATTATTACTGTAATAATTAAATTTGTTTCCATTTTCTATAAATCCATAGTTATCATGGCAATCAGATTATGTCAGCCTTATTTCTCTGGAACGCTCGTAACGTGTTTAAAAAATGCTCTAGAGTGATTTCCCTAATGTGGTCCGTGTTGGTGAATTAGTTAAATCAAATAATCTAGGGCCCAGGGTTCGGGGTTCTCAAACCGTATCTCCTTCTTTACATGTTTTATTATAGGTAATCTATGACCTTTTTAAGAGATTAGAAGTTCATTATTTGAAGGGATATTTTGAGTTTGATGACTATAAAATCGCACACCTTTGCCTTTGGTACCTAACTTTGTCAGAATTTGAGTTCAGTGAGGATCCCAATCAAGCAGTTGACTTAACGGATGACTGGTTGACCGTTCACAAGCTGTGTTGGAGCACAACTTGTTGTTCGGCCCCCTGCCAACTTTTGTAAATAAATAAGTGTCTTTGTCAATAATTGTTTAAACAATAATTATTTAATTTGACTAATTCACTAACACGTACCACATTAGGGAAATCTCTTTAGAGCATTTTTTAAACACGTTTCGAGCGTTCCAGAGAAATAAGGCTGACATAATCTAATTGTCATGGTAACTAAGGATTTACATAAAATGGAAAAAAATTTAAAGAATACAATAATGATTAATTTGAAAAATGAATAGAGTCATTTACATGGATTCATTTGTTCAATACAATAATGGTTAGTCTGAAGGTTTAAGGAAACGATTATTGGGGTTTACATGAGAGATAGATTTTGGATGATGTACGGGTAAAAAATGAAGGGATCTATGCTTATACTTTGGATTTAATTTTGTGTATACTAATGGTCATATGAGAAAATAACAGTAGCTCAGTGTATGATTTGAGATTAGCAATGAAAGAAGGAGATAAGATTTGCAACCGTTAATAACTTATCAACGATTCTTGGATCTTCTTTAAGCTAGAGAATCATTGCAAAATTTGAATAAAATATCATAAACACAAATGACTCAAGGAAGTCCGCAGGCTTCATTAGATGTCGGAACTCTATGATCAAGACCAAATCATGAAACATAAAGACTCCCCTTTAATAGAAATGTTCAGAAAAAATATTTCCGCACAAATTACATGTCTAGAGGCTTGAGAGTCTAAGAAACCTTGCATTTTGGGTGCATTTATTCAAGGAAGTCTACTGAATACGTTAGAATTCGAAATCCTTTATTTTGAAAACATACTATAAACTAGATAAACTCAGTTTTATTACTAAATTTTCAAAAAAATAAATTCGGTAAAAAATAATACATTTAAAGGCTCTACATGTTATCCAAATTGCATTTCTACGTATGTTGATTCCAAAAATAAAGAGGGAAGTCATCCCTTACATTGAAAATAAGGATGAAACACCAATTAATAAGCGTCCAAATCCTAAAATTTTTCCTGTATACTGTGGGGAACTGAAAGACAGAGGTAACCGAAAAATAATGAGGTCATTCCCACTTCGTATGAAGAAGTTATGAGCAAAATAGTCGAAAAACAAATTACACAAAACCTTGGGGGGACAAAGAGAGTTATATAAGTAGACAATATTTGTAATAAGGGATACTTTGAGTTTGGTGCCTATAAAATGTCACACCTTTGCCTTTGGTACCTAAGTTTGTCAGAATTTGAGTTTGGTGAGGATCCCAATCAAGCAATTGATTTATCGGATGACTGGTTGACCGTTCACAAGCTGTTTTGGAGCACAAATTGTTGCTCAGCCCCCTGCCAACTTTTGTAAATAAATACATGTCTTTGTCAATAATTTTCTAAACAATAATTATTTAATTTAACTATTTCACTAATACGGACCACATTAGGGAAATCTCTCTAGAGCATTTTACAAACACGTTACGAGCGCTCCAGAGAAATAAGGCTGACATAATCTGATTTCCATGGTAACTATGGATTTACAGAAAATGGAAAAAAATTTAACTAATACAATAATGATTAATATTAAAAATGAATAGAGTCATTTACATGGATTCATTTGTTCAATACAATAATGGTTAGTTTGAAGGTTTAAGGAAACGATTATTGTGGTTTACATGAGAGATAGATTTTGGATGATTTACGGGTAAAAAATGAAGGGAGCTATGCTTATACTTTGGATTTAATTTTGTGTAAACTAATGTTCATATGAGAAAATAACAGTAGCTCAGTGTATGATGTGAGATTATCAATGAAAGTAGATGGCGCTAGTATTAGGAGTGGAACCTAAAACCCCGTGAATGAAAATCAATTAATCTCATTTCTCAAACATGGAGTATGTAAAAGATAAGGTGCAGTTAGTGAATAAAATGAAATTTAGAATTTTGTTAGTCACTTCACAATTTTAACTCTAAATAGGATGGTCACCGCGCTCAATCAACGTCAATTCTTTGACTGGGCACCGAACTCATATTTTACAAAGTTAGGCACCAAACGCAAAAGTGTACAATTTTATAGGCACCAAACTCAAAATATCCCTTCAAATAATGAACTTCTAATCTCTTAAAAAGGTCATAGATTACCTATAATAAAAGATGGAAAGAAGGATATAAGGTTTGCAACCCTTAATAAATAACTTCTCAAATATTATGGGATCTTCTTTAAGCTAGATAATCATTGCAAAATTTGAATAAAATACCATAAACACAAATGACTCAAGGAAGTCCGCCGGTTTTGTTAGATGTCGGAACTATATGATCAAGACCAAATCATGAACAAGAAAGACTCCCCTTTAATAAAAAATGTTTAGAAAAAATATTTCCGTCGATAATTACATGTCTAGAGGCTTGAGAGTCGAAAAAATCTTGCATTTTGGATGCATTAACTCAAGGAAGACTAGTGACTTCGTTAGAATTTGAAATCCTTTTTGAAAACAACTATAAACTCGATCAACTGAGTTTTATTATAAAATTTTCTAAAAAACAATGCGGTAAAAAATAATACATTTAAAGACTCTACATGTTATGCAAATTGCTTTTCTACGTATGTTGATTCCAAAAATAAAGAGGGAAGTCATCCTTTACATTGAAAATAAGGATGAAACACCAATTGTTAACCGTCCAAATCCTAAAAAATTTCTTGTATATTGTGGGGAACTGAAAGACAGAAGTAGTAGAAAAAGAATGAGGTCATTCCCACTTCGTATGAAGAAGTTATAAGCAAAATAGTCGAAAAAGAGATTACACAAAACCTTGGGGGACAAAGAAAGTTATATAAGTAGACAATATTTGTTATAAGGGATATTTTGAGTTTGGTGCCTATAAAATGGCACACCTTTGCCTTTGGTACCTAACTTTGTCAGAATTTGAGTTTGGTGAGGATCCCAATCATGCTGTTGATTTATCGGATGACTGGTTGACCATTCACAAGTTTTGTTGGTGCAAAACTTGTTGCTCGGCCCCTGCCAACTTTTATAAATAAATACGTGTCTTTTTCAATAATTGTTTAAAGAATAATTATTTAATTTAACTAATTTACTAACACGGACCACATTAGGGAAATCTCTCTAGAGCATTTTTCAAACACGTTACGAGCGTTCCAGAGAAATAAGGCTAACATAATCTAACTGCCATGATAACTATGGATTTACAGAAAATGGTAAAAAATTTAATTAATATAATAATGATTATTTTGAGAAATAAATAGAGTCATTTACATGGATTCATTTGTTCAATACAATAATGGTTAGTTTTAAGGTTTAAGGAAACGATTATTGGGGTTTACATGAGAGATATATTTTGGATAATTTACGGGTAAACAATGAAGGGAGCTATGCTTATACTTTAGATTTAATTTTGTGTAAACAGGTGGTCATATGAGAAAATAACAGTAGCTCTGTGTATGATTTGAGATTAGCAATGAAAGAAGATGGTGATGGTATTAAAAACTGGAACCTAAAACCTCGTGAATGAAAATCAACAACTCTCATTTCTCAAACATGGAGTATCTAGAAGATAAGGTGAAGTTAGTGAATAAAACGGAGTTTTGAATTTTATTAGTCATTTCACATTTTTAACTCTAAATTGGATGGTCAACACGGTCAATCAAAGACAATTCATTGACTGGGCACCAAACTCAGATTTGGAAAAAGTTAAGCACCAAACGCGAAAGTGTACCATTTTATAGGCACCAAACTCAAAATTTCCCTTATAATAATGAACTTCTAATCTCTTAAAAAGGTCATAGATTACCTATAATAAAACATGTAAAGAAGGAGATAAGGTTTGCAACCGTTAATAACTTCTGAACGATTATGGGATCTTCTTTAAGCTAGATAATCATTGCAAAATTTGAATAAAATACTATAAACACAAATGACTAAGGGAAGTCCGCAGGCTTCGTTAGATGTCGGAACTCTATGATCAAGACCAAATCATGAAACAGAAAGACTCCCCTTTAATAGAAAATTTTCAGAAAAAATATTCCCTGCAC
Source organism: Papaver somniferum (assembly GCF_003573695.1). Classification (NCBI taxonomy): domain Eukaryota; kingdom Viridiplantae; phylum Streptophyta; class Magnoliopsida; order Ranunculales; family Papaveraceae; genus Papaver; species Papaver somniferum. Next base: position 342,244 of record NW_020648749.1, read on the forward strand.
AAATTACATGTCAGAATTTGAGTTTGGTGAGGATCCCAATCATGCTGTTGATTTATCGGATGACTGGTTGACCATTCACAAGTTTTGTTGGTGCAAAACTTGTTGCTCGGCCCCTGCCAACTTTTATAAATAAATACGTGTCTTTTTCAATAATTGTTTAAAGAATAATTATTTAATTTAACTAATTTACTAACACGGACCACATTAGGGAAATCTCTCTAGATCATTTTCCAAACACGTTACGAGCGTTCCGGAGAAATAAGGCTGACTTATCTGACTGTCATGATAACTATGGATTTACATAAAATAGAAACAAATTTAATTAATACAATAATGATTAATTTGAAAAATGAATAGGGTCATTTACATGGATTCATTTTTTCAATACAATAATGGTTAGTTTGAAGGTTTAAGGAAACGATTATTGGGGTTTACATGAGAGATAGATTTTGGATGATTTACCGGTAAACAATGAAGGGAGCCATGCTTATACTTTGGATTTAATTTTGTGTAAACAGGTGGTCATATGAGAATATAATAGTAGCGCAGTGTATGATTTGAGATTGGAAATGAAAGAAGATGGCAATGGTATTAAGAGTGGAACCTAAAACCTCGTGAATGAAAATTAACAACTCTCATTTCTCAAACATGGAGTATGTAGAAGATAGGGCGCAGTTAGTGAATAAAACGGAGGTTAGAATTTTATTAGACATTTCACATTTTTAACTCTAAATTGGATGGTCAACACGGTCATTCAACGTCAATTCGTTGACAGGGCACCAAACTCAGATATTGACAAAGTTAGGCATCAAACGCGAAAGTGTACCATTTTATAGGCACCAAACTCAAAATATCCCTTCTAATAATGAACTTCTAATCTTTTAAAAAGGTCATAGATTACCTATAATAAAACATGGAAAGAAGGAGATAAGGTTTGCAACCGTTAATAACTTCTCAACGATTATGGGATCTTCTTTAAGCTAGATAATCATTGCAAAATTTGAATAAAATACCATAAACACAAATGACTCAAGGAAGTCCGCAGGCTTCGTTAGATGTCGGAACTCTATGATCAAGCCAAAATCATGAAAAATAAAGACTCCCCGTTAGAAGTCGAAATCCTTTTTTTTTAAAACCAAAATATAAACTAGATAAACTCAGTTTTATTATAAAATTTTCTTAAAAATGATTGCAGTAAAAAATAATACATTTAAATGCTCCACATGTTATCCAAATTTCATTTCTACGTATGTTGATTCCAAACATAAAGAGGGAAGTCGTCCTTTACATTGAAAATAAGGATGAAACACCAATTCTTAATCGTCCAAATCCTACAAACTTTCCTTTATACTGTGGGGAACTGAAAGACAGAGGTAATAGAAAACATCAAGCAGTTGACTTAACGGATGACTGGTTGACCGTTCACAAGATTTGTTGGAGCACAACTTGTTGCTCGACCCCCCGCCAACTTTTGTAAATTAATACGTGTCTTTGTCAATAATTTTTTAAACAATCATTATTTAATTAACTAGTTCACCAACACGGACCACGGTATGGAAATCTCTCTAGATCATTTTCCAAACACGTTACGAGCGTTCCAGAGAAATAAGGCTGACTTATCTGACTGCCATGATAACTATGGATTTACATAAAGTGCAAACAAATTTAAATAATACAATAATGGTTAATTCGAAAAATGAATAGGGTCATTTACATGGATTCATTTGTTCAATACAATAATGGTTAGTTTGAAGGTTTAAGGAAACGATTATTGGAGTTTACATGAGAGATATATATTGGATGATTTACCGGTAAACAATGAAGGGAGCTATGCGTATACTTTGGATTTAAGTTTGTTTAAACAGGTGGTCATATGAGAAAATAACAGTAGCTCATTGCATGATTTGAGATTAGCAATGAAAGAAGATGGCAATGGTATTAAGAGTGGAACCTAAAACCTCGTGAATAGAAATAAACAACTCTCATTTCTCAAACATGGAGTATGTAGAAGATAAGGCGCAGTTAGTGAATAAAACGGAGTTTAGAATTTTATTAGACATTTAACATTTTTAAAATTGGATGGTCAACACGGTGTCAATCAACGCCAATTCGTTGACTGGGCACCAAACTCAGATATTGACAAAGTTAGGCACCAAACGCGAAAGTGTACCATTTACCAAACTCGAAATATCCCTTCCAATAATGAACTTATAATCTCTTAAAAAGGTCATAGATTACCTATAATAAAACATGGAAAGAAGGAGATAAGGTTTGCAACCGTTAATAACTTCTCAACGATTATGGGATCTTCTTTAAGCTAGATAATCATTGCAAAATTTGAATAAAATACCATAAACACAAATGACTCAAGGAAGTCCGCAGGCTTCATTAGATGTCAGAACTGTATGATCAAGACCAAATCATGAAACAGAAAGACTTCCATTTAATAGAAAATTTTCAGAAAAAATATTTGCTGCACAAATTACATGTCTAGAGGCTTGAGAGTCGAAAAAAGATTGCATTTTGGATGCATTGACTCAAGGAAGTCCAGTGACTTCGTTAGAAGTCGAAATCCTTTTTTAAAAACAAAACTATAAACTAGATAAACTCATTTTTATTATAAAGTTTTCTAAAAAATGATTGTGGTAAAAAATAATACATTTAAAGGCTCTACATGTTATCCAAATTGCATTTCTACGTATGTTGATTCCAAAAATAAAGAGGGAAGTCATCCTTTACATTGAAAATAAGGATGAAACACCAATTGCTAAGCGTCCAAATCCTGAAATTTTTCCTGTATACTGTGGGGAACTGAAAGACAGAGGTAACAGAAAAAAAAATGAGGTCATTCCCACTTTTTATGAAGAAGTTATGAGCAAAATAGTCGAAAAAGAGATTACACAAAACCTTGGGGGACAAAGAGAGTTATATATGTAGAAAATATTTATAATAAGGGGTATTTTGAGTTTGGTGCCTATAAAATGGCACACCTTTGCCTTTGGTACCTAACTTTGTCGGAATTTTCGTTTGGTGTGGGT